>NW_021535296.1:0-225 GCF_001605985.2 Dendrobium catenatum | reverse complement strand
AGGAATGGGAGAGGACAAATTGGGTGGGAAGGGCAAATGTTTTGAGGCTTATGGGGAGTATAAGGCTCTATTTGGGAAGGCTAATGTTTTTTATAAAATTAATTGTAAAGTTATTAGGGGAAATAATTTAATTATTTTAGTTATAAAAATATTTTTTTTAGAATATTTTGATTATATTTGGGTCTTAGTATAATATAAAATATTCATATATTACACTCATCAAGT
>NW_021535295.1:0-275 GCF_001605985.2 Dendrobium catenatum | reverse complement strand
AAATAGCTTTATTAAAGTGATGCTTTTCGAGTTCATAAGTAATTTATTAGGGACTGGACCGGACAGGATGCAGTGCTGAGGTGATGGATGAAGCATTCTGTCGCTGTGAAACAGCGAAGGGATGGAAGAAGAGAGAACAGCTCAATGGTGCTGATGGCGGCTCAATGGAGCCTGAATTTAATCTAATTATTATGTCTACCGATGAAGATGAACCTTTCATTTGGTATTATTGAATACTCTAATTAGATATATTAGAATATTTTCTGTTGGTTAAT
>NW_021535294.1:0-819 GCF_001605985.2 Dendrobium catenatum | reverse complement strand
TTTGACAAATATTCTATTAATATTTATTTGATTGAGGTTAAATTTGGATGGCATAATTTAGAGTATGTTTCTCATCTACTATGATTTTCTCAGACCCATTTGAGATCAATTTTAACCATTATTGAATTTACAAGCATATGGGTCATGATTTGACCCATAGTTTTTAAAATTCATTATAAATAAATACCTGATCAATTTCATGCATTTAAATACTCCATGCAGTCTAGGTATTGAGCCATTTTCATCTAAAAATAAAGTCCATTAAATATGTTGATTTAAAAGAGAGTAATTACATTTCAAATATTTTCAAAATTTTCTCAATTTCTCTCTATATACCTATTGACTTAACCTCAAATTTAGCTGACATAACTATGTTATGTTCTAAGCATATCATAGCTTCCATGAGTCTATTTGGAGCTCACACATCTTGGTCTTGAATTTTGAAATACATAAGTCAAATTTTGACATAAATCTTTGAAAATTCATGGTGATCATTGCATGTAGAATTAGTGCACAAAATTAATGTGGTATATTTATATTATTGCAAGGGTTAAACGTATTAAATTTCAAACTATGATGAATAGTAGAGGCACCTAGAAAAAAATCATTTAAGATTTAGTCTATACAACTAAGAAAAACTTTAAGAATTTCCCTTTATATCAAATAGGGTTGAAAATTAAACCTAGAACACTTAGAGACATTTTACACCATAGGAATAATGTCATAGTACTTGGAATTCATTAAGATCCTTAATTAAACAAACCTAAAATTAGCCCTTATTTTGGGGCTAATTTTTCAAAATGTCATAATAAATCACTT
>NW_021535293.1:0-268 GCF_001605985.2 Dendrobium catenatum | reverse complement strand
ATTCTTAGAATTATTAAATTTTAAAGAATAAATTGTCATTATTATTATGTTATTTTTATTACTTTTAATTATATTATTATTTATTACGTCATCCGATTCGACCCCGTTCGACCGGTCGAACCGGTTGAACCATGAACCTCTCATTCTTCCGGTCCGGTTTTCACAACCTTGGATAAAACACACACCGCAGCTGGTACGGTCTCTACAGCAAACTTCCGTCGACTTCGTCGATTCTTTGTCCTAAACTAGGGTTTCGAACTTTAGAAGC
>NW_021535292.1:0-262 GCF_001605985.2 Dendrobium catenatum | reverse complement strand
ATAATTGATAATCTAAATATAATATTTAATATAAATATAAAATTTAAAAAGTATTTTATATAAAATAAAAAAGGCTTCTTAAGAAACCACGTGATGTAAATCCTTTAGAAATCAGATTTCAATGCTCCGATTTCGCTCATTTTTTAAATTTTTTAAACAAGATTCCTCCGCATATTTATGCATTAAACATGCTCCTTTTTATGATTTGGCCCGCTCGATATCGAGCGGTACCGAGCTCGGTATCGAGCGTGGTACATTTTTT
>NW_021535291.1:0-372 GCF_001605985.2 Dendrobium catenatum | reverse complement strand
CATCTTGATTCGTCGGTTCCGGATACCCAAATGAAAAGAAACTCCCCCTCGATCGGGGTGTTATCTTTCCTCTTTGGATATTTGAAAGATATCCTAATTTGACTTCCAAATGGAAGAAGACTCTCCCCTTTAGGGATGTCTTCACCTCTTTGGAATTCAAATTGGATAAAATATCCCAAATTCAAGTCATTTTAAATAAATACAACCTTATTCAATTGAATTTACATTTGAATTAAAAATAAGAATCTAGACTCAATCCTGCAATGTTATCCTAATAATCAACAATTATATATTCCATCCCAAGCAGTTATAATATGAAAATTGAAATGCAATTTTTTTAGCCACACTTGGCCATGCTCTTATTATTTAAAG
>NW_021535290.1:0-346 GCF_001605985.2 Dendrobium catenatum | reverse complement strand
AGAATTTTTGTCACATATGAAGGGACTAACAAATTAAAATAATCTAGATTGAATATTTTATTATATGATTATAAATTATTTCTCATGAAATCAAATGAATAAATTTCTGACATGTATACATATTTCCCACAAATAGTAACCTCCTTACATGCTTTAGGTATGGAACTAACGAATGTTGAAAAAGTGAATAAAATACTTTATTATTTGCATACTGCTTATGATGCAAAAATAACTACTATTATAGAGTCTAAAGATTTAAATATGAATTCTATTGACAATTTTTTTGGATCACTATTTGCTTATGAGCAAGGAGTGACTCTAAGATAAATTGATGCATGTGAGAAAT
>NW_021535289.1:0-283 GCF_001605985.2 Dendrobium catenatum | reverse complement strand
CTTGTAATAGTTAGATCATAAATTACCTTTGGAAGATGGCTTTTACCCTTTTTTAAAGGTAAGAGTTTATAACAATAAATCTCATATCTTGAGATTTAGTGATTGTCATGAAAAATGTTTAAGAAGCTAGAGCGTTGAGCATTACCATTCTTTCTTCCACGATTCCTATGAAAGAAAAAAAAAAACCTTTCATTTAATGATGATAGATTTTCTTTGCTTAGGATTTGGATACGAGTTTGGTCAAAGTCAATATTGAGTTTTGCAATAAACTCACACATTCTCT
>NW_021535288.1:0-255 GCF_001605985.2 Dendrobium catenatum | reverse complement strand
AGCCGCCGTCCGATCGAGTGCCTATTCCATTCAACGGTGGGGATCAGATCCCGCTGTTTGATCTCGGCGGATGGATATCAAACAGAGAAAAAAAGATCCCATGGTTCTGAACGTGCGGTCAAGATTGAGCCGGACAGCAGCCCGAGTCACATAATTGAATCCACGTCCGATCAACGCGCGGAACGGCGCGATCAGATCCGTTGATCGAAAGATCAACAGACCAAATAGGGCTCCGTTCATGCAGCCAGCGAACCG
>NW_021535287.1:0-309 GCF_001605985.2 Dendrobium catenatum | reverse complement strand
TAAAACAACAAAGATACAATTGATCCTCAATTCGAGAAGAGGATCGATCTCTCCCAAATCTCTAGACATCGCTAGAGCCCAAAAAAAACATAAATCTAAGAGATCTTAAATTTCAGTCAAATTCAAGATCCCCAAAACCCTAGGAAAATCAACTATTTAATGCATACAAATCAAAAGGAAATCCCTAAACAGTCCCGACATTCAAATTTCCCTCTCAAAACCCTCAAAAACGCATCCTAAAACACTCCCACAAGCCGAGCGGCTCGCGCGGCCTCCACCCAGGCGGAAAATTTCCGCCGTTTCGTGTCT
>NW_021535286.1:0-242 GCF_001605985.2 Dendrobium catenatum | reverse complement strand
CTTACGGACGAATTTTTTCTGCTTAAGTTTTCTTCGTTGAAAGATTATGAGCTTGTGTGGTCCGGAGGGCCCTGCTTTTTACTTGGGAAACCATTTGTTCTTCAAAAATGGTCTCCAAAGTTTAAACCAAAACGTGATGAAGCTGCTTCTATTCCTATTTGGATCAAAATTGTGGATCTCCCCCTTGCTTTATGGACGCCTACTGGTATTTCAAAGATAGCCAGTTACATTAGGATTCCTCT
>NW_021535285.1:0-247 GCF_001605985.2 Dendrobium catenatum | reverse complement strand
ACTTGGTTCACTCATTGCTTATGAGCAAGGGGTGAACTAAAGAAATCTTGATGTAGGTGAGAGGAAGAAGGAGAAAATGGTGTCACCTAAGGCGAATAACTCGTACACTAACTCCTCTAGGACTGAAAGCGATGATGTTGCCTTAATCACGAGGTAATTTAAGAGCTTTTTAAAGAAGAAGTACAAGAATCATCAAAAGTGGAATAAATGTAAGGGTAACAAAAATTTCAAGAATTCTAATGATACA
>NW_021535284.1:0-303 GCF_001605985.2 Dendrobium catenatum | reverse complement strand
AGGTACTACATTTACATATATATTCTAAAAGAGTGTCTAATAATGGAAATAATTAGCTAGCATAATTTTTTCCTCTAGGAAACATAATCATAGTAGAATATGACAATTGATCTCTTCTTTTATTCCTAAGAATAATTTCCTAAAATAAAAATAGAATCATAGAAAAAGATCACAATTGATCTCTCCTTTTATTCTTGATAATACTTTAAATTCCCAAACTTTGACTTTCAAATATTATGCCGGTACAAAAGTACAAAACAAATTAGATGTAATTTGAACCACCTCCATTGCATTAGATGATAT
>NW_021535283.1:0-1944 GCF_001605985.2 Dendrobium catenatum | reverse complement strand
CTCTCTCTTCTAATTTCCCCCACAAGAATGAAGCTACAATGGCTGCCAAAGTCACTTACAAAATGTCATGCCAAAGCTTAAATAGAAGCTCTCAAAATGAGCTCATTAATGCAAGTTGCCGACATTATCGTCCAGGCCGATAGGCATATCGTCCTGGCCGATCAGTACATATTAAGCTCATTAGCCCGGGATGATTTGGGACGATCAGAAGAAAATTGGTTACATCGTCTAGGCCGATCTTACGATCGTCCTGGCCGATTAGTTCAAATCAGATTTCAATCGTCCAGGCCATCGTCCTGGCCGATCATGGGAATTTTTCTTTGCAAGTGGCGTGTGCAGAAAGGGTTGGCTTTTTCTGAGTCATTTTTGTTGTCTTCTTTGTGTGTTTGTCTCCTTTTTTTTTAGAAAAACTGACAATGGATTGAAAAACATTATTGTCATTGTTTAAAAGTAAATATTGCAAATGGTAAATTTGCAAATAATGTTTTCATTCGTATCTACATTTGAATGGTCTAAACAAACAATCTTTGAGTCCCCAAACCGGCCCAACAATACTCCGCAACGACTGCAATATCACAGCTCGGCATCGCAATCCGTAGCTCTTGCACTAGATACGTGCCGGGGGGCATTTGCTTCTTTAGGTATTTTGCTATATATTTTCTGAACAATAATGTGATTTCCTTCCTCCCTCATCCCTGATGTTATTGGCATTGTTTTGGCAACCGTGGAGGATCTATTCGATAAGTCTATTACATGGAGGGTCTTGACTGGTTTCCATTTTGAAGTTTTCCTTCATCCGCTTCTCAATTCTTTCCCGATGCTTTGCTTTAACTTGTTGACTGTAATTTTTTGAGGAACTCGGCAATATGTAATATCTATATGTTGTAGCCTTTTTGCTCTTTAGTTGTATATTTGTTTTCCCTCCATTGAGGGTACTTTGCCTTGGCAACCAAGTGAAGATTTTTCTTCGTGGGTGAGGTGTGCAAGAATGTTTGGTTTTTCTTGGATCCTTTTTGTTGTTTCCTTGGTAGATTTTTGTCTTCTTTTTTTTTAACATTTAGACTAGTGAAGACAGACTCATACACATATCGCATACATAATACTCGAACTTATGACCTTTTAGTTGGTAGCCTAAGCTCCCAACCAACATACCAAGATGAGATGTGTCTTTTTTTTTTAATTTATGTGCTTCTTTTGCCTCTTTTGAGATTTTTGTATATTCATTTTATTTTAATGAACGTGAGATTATCCCTATAGATAAAAAAGAAATGAAGCACTGAGCCACTGGAGTGGATTTTTTTTCTTTCTTTTTGGAGAAAAATTGAAAGGATTCAAATGCGTTGTTCATTGTTAAAAAGTAAATATTACAGACGGCAATTTTTTTTTTGGGACATTTAGGTCATTTAAGGTAAACTTACACACACAACGCATACATATAGACTCGAACCCTAAACCTCTTAGTTGAAAGATAAAGCTCTGCCAAGGATAGTTGTGTCAGGCGGCAAATTTGCAAATACTGTTTTCATTCGTATCCGAATTCGATTGCTCTAAACGAACAATCTCCGAGTCTCCAAAACCGGACCAACAAGACTCCGCGACGACCACGATCTCACAGCCCGGCATCGCAATCCGCAGCCCCTCCACTGGATACGGGTCTCGTCGCCTTCCTCCTCCGATACCGCGAGTTCGAGAGCGTGAGCCGGAGACGCGGATCCGCCCACTTCGGCTAACTAAAAGGTTTCATCTTTTCTTAAAGCAAGCCCTCTCTTTTTCTCCCTTCACCTTAAACCCTAACCGAACTTTCTCTGCACGTCGGCTGGCTCCATGGCTGGATCTCATGACCATGTAGAATCATTTACATCTGTTTTTTTCCCCCGTCAATTCCTTCAATCGATGTTTCAGAGAAGTTTACTTTCGATTTGTTTCTTTCACGAGTGTTCTTGG
>NW_021535282.1:0-269 GCF_001605985.2 Dendrobium catenatum | reverse complement strand
AGATCCCAATCCACCTAACTCATCAAATTATTGACCCCTTCCCTGACCTAAAATTAATCATATCCATATAATGAGCACAAATCCTAGCAATCAACTAAAACCCACCACTACATTCAATGTAAGGTCATAAGAATCTATATGCATACTCAACTAAGTGAATATAATTATTGTTTTCATACATATGCAATCATCGATCAATATTAATGTATTAATACAAATTAATATGACCAACAAACTCATAGAAATTCAAGAAGTACATGAATCTATCA
>NW_021535281.1:0-698 GCF_001605985.2 Dendrobium catenatum | reverse complement strand
GGGCCAAGTGATTAAAAGATTTATAGGCATCAAACATATCACATCCACTAATATAGTTACACTAAAGGTAGCCATTGAGGACATTCTAGCTAAACACTTGTTGAGCATAAAAAGGATACGTGGTTAAGGTTATAATGGGGCATCCAATGTGAGAGGGGAATTTAATGGTTTAAAGGCCCTTATTCTAAATGATAACCCTCAAGAATTTTATGTTCTCTGTTTCGCTCATCAACTCCAATTATGTTTGGTAGCAGTGGCAAAAATTCATTGGCAAGTAAAACATCTCTTTGAGTTCACTTCAAGAATAATTAATACTATTGGGGCTTCTTGTAAGAGATCAGATGCTCTTAAAGTATTCAGCATGAGAAAGTACTTCTTCATCTTAAAAATGGAAATCTTATAAGTGGCAAAGGTTTGAATTAGGAGACAAATTTACAAAAATCTAGTGATACTCGTTGGAGTTCACATTTCCATTCTCTGATTAGTCTTATGCAAATGTATGCTTCTGTGATCGAGGTGCTAGAGATTGTTAAGGAGGAAGGGGTTCATGATCAGCAATCAGTTGAAGCGGGTGTTCTGATTGATATAATGGAGTCTTTTGATTTTATCTTGACAATGCATTTGATGATTGAAATATTGGGCATTACGAATGAGTTATCAAAATCATTGCAAAGAAAAGATCAAGACATTGAAAATGC
>NW_021535280.1:0-212 GCF_001605985.2 Dendrobium catenatum | reverse complement strand
ATTTAATTCCTTTACAATCTTCTACTCCAAGCTATAGTATTTTTTTTTCTTCTATGATCTTCCACTCCAAGCCATATCTCACCATAATTAGTGTTGTTATGAACTCTTCAATTTATTAGATCCTACCACACAAAGGGTTGATTTTTTTTTTCTTGAATTATGATAGCATCCATTCCAATTTCATTTTTGAACAATGACTTTCCTTGATAATC
>NW_021535279.1:0-308 GCF_001605985.2 Dendrobium catenatum | reverse complement strand
TAAGTGTTTTAAGCATTAAACCAATATTTTTTGAATTCTAGAATGATTTTGAGTTTTTTAAGAATTTTTGAATATTTTAATCACTTAATTAAAGGGTTAAAAGTTGAATTTATGATTAAGCTCAAATTCTGGAATATTTGTATTTTATTAAAATACTAGACCTAATTATGAGTTGTTAGACATGTGGCACATTCAATTTGGAGTTTCCTATCAAAAGTTATGATTTTAGGAAGTTTGAGTATTTATTGAAATTATTAAATTGTTTCAATTAAGGGCCCTTTTAGTGGTATGATCCCAAATGAGTCCCA
>NW_021535278.1:0-218 GCF_001605985.2 Dendrobium catenatum | reverse complement strand
GAGAGAGAGAGAGAGAGTAATTATTATTATAGGTGTCATATTATTATTAAAGTTGGTCGGCATTGTGATGACTTTTAATCTAAATATGTAATTATCAAGATAAGGTTATGAGATTCATGAGATTGGTCTGTCAGTATTGGTCGACGACAGTTATGGATGGAGAAAGAGATCAAAGAAGTAAATATTATTGAATAGTTATCACTTTGTACAACCAATTT
>NW_021535277.1:0-235 GCF_001605985.2 Dendrobium catenatum | reverse complement strand
AAAAGTTTGTTTGTTTAAGTTAGCTAGATAAACATGAACTAAACATAACAAAAATATGAACAGCTATCCTTTTTAACGAACCAAGTTTGAACACAACAAAAATACGTAAATCAAATTCGAATTGAACTTGAACAAGATGATTATAAATGAACTCAAATATGAACAAATAATTGCTCGTCTCGGCTCTTCTCATTTGGGGCCCTAACTCAAACAAATTAAATTTGTAATAATTTTT
>NW_021535276.1:0-329 GCF_001605985.2 Dendrobium catenatum | reverse complement strand
TTTTTCAAAACCTGTTTTCAAAATTCCACCAACAAGAGAATGGCACGCCCGGTTGGACCAATCTCTCTCTCCATCTTTAATAAGAATGAAATTTTGTTTCATCGATAGTCTTAACTACCTTCCTTCCATTGGTCCCTCGACCCATTTTTTCCTTGGGGGAGTGTGGCTAACATCTAAAAATAATAATAATTTTAAAACATTAAAGGAGAGGTTCTACCTCCCAAATTCTATCAGTTGCTAATTTGATCGTCCTGATTTTGACCTTCTACTCTGGGATTTCCTATGAGGCGATAGTGTCAAATCAGGTCCCCAAATATTCTTTTAAAATT
>NW_021535275.1:0-283 GCF_001605985.2 Dendrobium catenatum | reverse complement strand
GTGGAAGTTTTACCTGAGCTGCCTAAGGTTGATTATGCAGGTAATTTACCTGTTCATGAGGTTATTTTACACGATAGTCTTCCTGTGTGTGAGGCAGTTTTGCCTTTTGGGTCTGTAGCCCTGTCTCCTGCTGTGGTTGTTCCTCTGAATGGTAATGTTGTTTCAAACTTAGTAAGTTTGGGTGATCCTAATGCCTTGAGTGATGGTGTTTTACATTCTGATCTGTCAACTAGGGATGTTTCTACTCTGATGTAGACAAAGGGGGGGTCAACTCAAGTTGAGT
>NW_021535274.1:0-726 GCF_001605985.2 Dendrobium catenatum | reverse complement strand
TTTCTTCTAATGTTATTTGCTTTGGATGTAGGAAACCTGGACATATGGAAAATCAGTGCCCTAATTTGAGTACTCTTCTTACAAAAGAAAGGATAAACCTAAGCAAATTATAGAAAGGGTAAATAATGAAAAGCAAAAAAATCTCCTAGACAGACCTAGCTTCTTAATCATCATACCAGGAGCAAGATGGTGTTTAAAGCCTTATTTATATATTTATTTATTTATGTAGTGTTTTGGTTTTGATTATTTTAAGTATTTTCTTTTATTTTTATTTTTTCTTCATCTTGATTATTGCATTCATTTTTTTTAATTTGTGAATTTTTTTCTGATCAACACACACACACACATCACCTTTTTTGTTTCCTATACACTTAAAAAAACAAATTTAAAAAAAATATATCATTTTTTTAAAATGAAAAACCTACCTCCTACTTTTTTTTAATTCTTATGTAAGTTATGATTGATTTATCTAAAAATAGTCAAAGGAATGAAGCTCATGATTTTATCTCTCTATCTCTTTTCATAAAAGGTTATTCTACTTTTGATTCAAAATCTTCAACATATTACAAATTGAATTTGTAAATTGAAATTTTTTATATCACTATATTTTGACTATCGCATAGGGATCTTTTACAAGTTGTTAAATCCACCTCATAATTTTCTTAGTCAAGTAGTTCATTTTATCAATAGAATGGATTTCCTTTGGTTTTTAAAATTTCAGAAAGG
>NW_021535273.1:0-425 GCF_001605985.2 Dendrobium catenatum | reverse complement strand
GAGCTTGATAGGCCTCTTAGCAGTCTGGTAATATTCACTCAAACTATCAATAGCCTTTTGAGTCGCAGTCTTCTTTGCCTCAAGCTTCTTCAACTTGGCTTTCTTCTTTGAAGACTTTGACTTTGACTTTCCAGATTTTGATGAGCTGGCCTGGCCAGGTTGCTGTTTAGAGGTGGATGCTTGTGACATAGGCAACCATTTTAAATTCAATACTGGCTCAGTAGGAGACTTCCACTTGATACCAGGAACTCCTTCCAGCTGTTTCAACATTTTAGTTATCTTCTTGGAGACCACAGTCTCCCATTGCTTCTCTTGGATAGGTTTTTTCATTTTTTCTTTAAGCGGGAGTATGGAAGAGGACGTCACTACCCGAGTGGATTCCTTTCTAGGACGAACTAACACATTATCTGATAATGTTAATTCTC
>NW_021535272.1:0-329 GCF_001605985.2 Dendrobium catenatum | reverse complement strand
CTTGTTAAGTGTCTTTGGCAGCCATTGCAGCTTCATTATTGTTGGGGAAACTTGAAGAGAAAGCTTGAAAGGGAGTGAGGAATGGGTGAATTCTGAGAGAGGGAGAAGATCCTGTGAGGGGGGACTCAAGGGAGTATGGAGGGTATTCCACACGGTTGCTCCGGCAGGCTTGCATCTTAATAACATTGGATTCAAGGCTTGTCTCGAGGAAAGTTCACACCAAAGAAGAAGTTCACTTTGGTGTCAAAGTACCAGGCGACTCCGTCGCACCGGAGAAGGTGGAAGTGATTTTGTAAGGGCTTCTCCGCCTAGCTGTGGGGGGTAAAGGA
>NW_021535271.1:0-209 GCF_001605985.2 Dendrobium catenatum | reverse complement strand
GTCCCAAATTCAAATTTCCCTCTTTGAATACCTTCCATAAATAGCTCACTTTAAATTTGGGAAGCCTAATTTCAAATTATCTTGAATTTTGAAAATTCTTTCCTAATTTAAGAAAGTTATTTTTGGAAAATTTCCAAAATCTTGCCCTTTTGAATTTTAAATTAAATAAGGATGGTTGAGGTCTCCCCTTTGCAACGAATCAGGTAATC
>NW_021535270.1:0-216 GCF_001605985.2 Dendrobium catenatum | reverse complement strand
TTCACCTTAGGCAACAATACCACAACCGTTTCCTTCCTTGTGGATCCATAATACCAGACTCAAAGAATTCAAAGCAAGCCTTCATTACCTGCTCCCCAACAATGTTCCAAAAAAACTTGAAAAAGAAGCCATTACCCCATCTCTTCCAGGTGCCTTGTTCCGGCCCAAAGAGCAAACAGCAATCCATATTTCTTCCCTTGTGACCTCATTCTCCAA
>NW_021535269.1:0-265 GCF_001605985.2 Dendrobium catenatum | reverse complement strand
GTAAATTTTCAAATTTGAAATCAGTTGATTCTAGCTTATGTGATGATTGCATTTTAGGAAAATAAATAAGGGTCATGATGAGGACATCCACCGTACATTTCGACATCGGTTGGATATTTGATCGACGGCTAAGATTCATAGTCTTTATTTATGATGTTTTAGTGCATTTCTTTTATTTAATTTTCAATTTTTCATTTGTACTCGAGGGATTTGTGTCATGTTGTAGCCTGAGGGCATTTGTGTCTTTTATATTTTGTGCTTTGGA
>NW_021535268.1:0-316 GCF_001605985.2 Dendrobium catenatum | reverse complement strand
ATGGTGGGGATGGACCTCGACCTCGACATCAGCACCGTCGGCCACCAAGGTATATCTTTCTTAACTCAGGTTCCCGTTTTCGATGTTTGCGGCGGACCGGGGAACCCCCTATACGCGCTCTCGTAGCACGGTGGGAGGAAACCCGGTGCGACACCAATAACGAGGCGGGTAATCATCTAAAACTCAGATTCTCGTTCTCGTCGTATGCAACGGATCGGCAAACCCTCTATACACGCTCTCGTAGCACGGTGGGAGGAAACCCAGTGAGGTGCCTACGACGAGGCGGGTAATCGCCTAAAATCCCATTTTCGACGTT
>NW_021535267.1:0-269 GCF_001605985.2 Dendrobium catenatum | reverse complement strand
CTTTCTCTCTCTATCTCTCTCACTCTCACTCTCTCTCCCTCCCTCACTCTCCCTTGCTCCCTCTTGCTCTGTCTTGTTCTTTCTCTAGGTTGCTCTCACTCTCTACCTCTCTCTCTCTCTTGCTTTCCCTTGCTCTTTCTTGTTCTCTCTCTCTCTCTCTATCTGTCTCTCCCTCGCTCTCTCACTCTCTCTCTCTCGATCTCTTGCACTCCCTTGCCGTTTCTTGCTCTCTCTCTCCCCCCTCTCTCTCTCCCTCTCTCTCCCCCACT
>NW_021535266.1:0-432 GCF_001605985.2 Dendrobium catenatum | reverse complement strand
TGGATTTTGGATATTTGTGAGACATTTAAAAATATTTGGGAACCCCTCCGGTTGAGATAAACATTCAACACGGCCATCATCGGGGTGTTCGGAGTCATTTCTCTTTTATTGATTGAATCTTGTCGACTCTATCGAATTATCGATAGAGGATCAGATTTCGTATGTTTTATTCCCTTATTAGTGAATTCGTATTGCTATAGACCTTTGAAGGCCTAATATAAATATATTAAATAAATATACCGGTCACCATCATCGAACACTTATTTGATTATTTGAACCCTGTCGACTTCTATTGACCCATATAGAAGGATCGGGTTCAAACTTGAAATCACTTATTGACCCGCGTAGCTTCCCTAAATATCACGTGTGTGAAAGTTCGTTAAGGATGTTAAGCCCTATAGAACTTTCCCAAGCTAACCAAGAGGGGGTGAA
>NW_021535265.1:0-321 GCF_001605985.2 Dendrobium catenatum | reverse complement strand
GATTTAAGACTTGAAATGGAAAAAGCCTATAATAAATAAAGGCTTAAAAAAAAAGGATGACAAGAGGCTGCACCCCCCACCCCCAACAAATCAAATAGCCCCTAAAATTTGTTTTACAAATGTCCCTAAAACACAAAATCATTTCAAATATATTACATTTTTTTATATTATGTACCCAAAAAAATACAAATAGCCCCTAAAATTTATTTAACAACCATCCGTAGAGCTCAAAATCATTTCAAATATATTACATCAAATAGAAGAATTTTAATGATCAAATTTACATTAAAATAATTTCATATTCATATTTTACTATATTTC
>NW_021535264.1:0-204 GCF_001605985.2 Dendrobium catenatum | reverse complement strand
CTTCATAAATATATATAGATTTGATGAAAAGTTTGGATTTACTAGATATTTTGCATGTATACCCCTCAACTAAAAATTATAGTCTATCATACATTTATTTGGTCGTAGGTTAGGTAGGAGCCCTGTTTGCGTCATTATCTCTCTTAAAATTTAAAATTTTATTTAAATTGTAAATCTGTTAAGTAAAAATCAAGGCTTTGAAAA
>NW_021535263.1:0-328 GCF_001605985.2 Dendrobium catenatum | reverse complement strand
AAAGGACGAAGGGTTCTCTACCTACACTTGGAGAGTGTGAAAGGACGAAGGGTTCTCTGCCTACACTTGGAAAGAGTGAAAGGACGAAGGGTTATCAGCCTACACTTGGAGAGTGTGAAAGGACGAAGGGTTCTCTGCCTAAACTTGGAAAGTATGAAAGGAGGAAGGGTTCTCTGCCCACACTAGGAGAGTGTGAAAGGACGGACGGTTCTCTGCTAACACTGTGGATTGTGTAAAAGGAAGACGGTTCTCTGCCGCACCGGGGAGTGGTGAAAAGAGAGTGTTGTAAAGGCTTCTCCGCCTTGCTGTGGTTTCAAAAGGAGAGTGA
>NW_021535262.1:0-309 GCF_001605985.2 Dendrobium catenatum | reverse complement strand
TTGGGACCAACTATATTTTATCTGCTTTTAAGAGATTATTATACTAAAAAATAACTTTACAAAGCAGTAAGAAAGCCATCCCAAATGAAATCTCATTTGAGATGACTTTCTAACTGCCTTCTAAAATAACTTTCTAGTACAAAATTTTTTAATTCAAAATTTTCTTATACTAGAAAGTTTCTTTAAAAATTATAAGTTGTACTAAATAAAGTCTAAATTAGAACAAAAACTTTAGATGACTAGAGAAGATTAGCATCTAACTACGTATGCCTTGATAAATTTTGATTTATAGATGGTTCAAATAATTCA
>NW_021535261.1:0-235 GCF_001605985.2 Dendrobium catenatum | reverse complement strand
CCTACTTCCACTCCTTGGAAACTCCCTCTCAAAATCTTGCACTAAATAGTAGTAACTCTCATTTTGCTCTCACAGTAAGGTGGAGAAGATTGTACAGATGTTGTTTCACCACCCTGATGTGGCAGAGAATCGTGACTCTTTTACAGGCAAAGAACCTTAACTCTATTTTCACCCTCCAAATGATGGTCAGTGAACCACAACTATAGTTTAACCCTCTAAGTGATGGTCAGAGAAC
>NW_021535260.1:0-1419 GCF_001605985.2 Dendrobium catenatum | reverse complement strand
TAAGAATTATAGTCGGCGGATGATGGAAGTCGGAGGGGCTGTAGTCAACAAGCGATGAAGGTCAACAGGGCCGTAGTGGGCGGGAAATGGAGGTTGTAGGGACCCTTGACTATGGGAGATAGTGGTTGAAGGAATTGTAGTCGGTGAGCGACTGGGGTCTAAGAGATCGTTGTCAGTAGATGACGGGTGTCAGCGGGATCGTAGTCTTGGGGCTACGGTGGTCGAAGGGACCTTAGTCAGTGGGCGACGAAGGTCGGAGAGACTGTAGTTGGGTGGCGACGATGGTCAAATGGATCGTCAGAGGGACCACACTCACCAGGAAATGGTGGTTGGAGAAATCATAATCAGCGGGCGATGGAGATCAAAAGTACCGTAGTAAACTAGAAACTGAGGTCAGAGGGACCGTATTGGGTGGGTAATGGTGGTCAAAGGGATCATAGCTAATAAGTGATGCAGGTTAAAGGGACTCTAGATGGCGAGCGATTGTAGTAGGAGGGACCTTAGTTGGTGGGCGACAATGGTCGGAGAGACCTCAGGTTGTGGGAGATGAAGGTAGAAGTGACGGTAGTCGGAGGACAACAAAAGACTGAGGTATCATAGTCAATGGGCAACGTTGGTCGAATGGATCATCAGAGGGACTGTATTTAGTGAGCGTTGGTGGTCAGAGGTACCCTAGTCGGCAGGAAATATTGGTCCGAAGAGTCAAAGCTGGTGGGCGATAGAGGTCGAAGGGAATGTAGTAGACAGGAAATAGAGGTCGAAGGGATCATAGTGGGTGGGTGGTAAAGTTTGGAGGGATCATGGTTAGTTGGCGATGGTGGTGGGATGTACAGAAGTTAGTGGTGATGGTGGTTGGAGAGACAATAATTTGCTGGCATCGGTGATAAAAAAGATCGTAGTCTACTAGCGTCGAGGGTTGGACAAACCATAGTAGATGGGTTACGATGGTTGGAGGGACCATAGTTAGTTGAGAATGGTGATATGATGGACCTTAGTCAGTGGGAAATAAAGGTTAGAAGGGTTTTAATTGGCTGGCGAAGAAGGTCCAAGGGATTGTTGTCAGCGGGTGACGTTGTTCGGATAGACCGTTGGAGGACCATAGTTAGTGCAAAATGATGGTCTGAGCGGCCACAGTTGGAGGAGAAGGAGGTTGTAAGGACCATAATTGGTAGGCGAGAAAGGATGTAATGACCATGGTTGAAGGAGATAGTAGTCGGAGGGGCCATAGTTGGACAACAACGATGGTAGGAGGGACCATAGTCGGCCGACGACAGTTGTCAAAAGGATCGTAGTCGGAGGGCATAGGTGGTTGGAGGGACCGTTGTTGCATTGGTTGGTAATAATTGGAGTGGTCGTACTTAGTAGCTCAATTGAGGATCAACAATGGTTGGTCGCAGGATGAGGTCCAGTTGTTGTAGG
>NW_021535259.1:0-4169 GCF_001605985.2 Dendrobium catenatum | reverse complement strand
TACACATTTCATACGCAGGACATACGCGTTGTATACGCGGTACATACGCGCTGTATACGCGGGACATACGCAAATTAAATTTTACAGCTAAAACAAATCTTCTTACAAATAAATATCCATCAACAAATATTCTTACAAAATAAATATCCATCATACAAATATTTTTACAAATAAATATCCATCATACAAATATTTTTACAAATAAATATCCATCATACAAATATTCTTATAACATGGATTTCTCTGTTTTAATGATATCCACATCAACAACTTCAGGTATTTTTTGCTGATGGCTGTTTGAACGTACACCTGTTATGTGTTCCTGAGTGAAGCATTGGGTATGGTGTGAAATAGAATGCTGTTGCTCGCTTTACTGATGGTTGACTGGACGATTCCCCGGTATTGAAATCGCTGTCATGCACTCAGGCATGCTGTGAACTGCTGTACTGATGCCTAACTAGGACGGGCATGTTGTGATATATGAATCCTCCGTAAAGCATTGGCATTCTTGAGAAATTGTACTGCTTAGCTGGAGATGCCTGACTGGATGTACAACAATTTAAGTACACTCATGAAGCATTCGGTTCTGATAAATTACACTCTGATCCAGTGCTGAGTAAGGGAATTAGTGAAATCCTCAACTTAACGCGGGCATGCTTAAGTAGTCTCAAATTTGTTGTGCATTCCATTGTGCTTTCCCTGTAATAAAAAGATATAACAAACAAATTCCATGTAAAATAAGCAATAAATAAATAATATTCAGAAAATAAAAATATTCATACTCTTGTCTTTTTCCCAGTGCTTTCATCTTCCTAGCATGGATATGCCTTTAGTCATATCTTAGAGGGTCTTTCAGTTGTACACTGGCACCCTGTGTAGTCTTGAGTTCTTTCTCTTCCCAAAAATAACCAAATCGAGTTTAACAGATGTATCCTTCATCGCAGTCATAGAATTCTCACCACCTCATTCAGCTGCTCTCGTATGCCTCAATCATATTGCAAATCCTGCTAAATAATTTCTGATATATGAATTCCCACTACTAGCTTCAAAGCTATTCTGAGAATTTTCTGTTTCAAAAATTTGACCAGTCATATATATCTTGTCGAGCTCGTGCTGACCCATCGCAACAGTAGGTACTTCCGGGATTTTCCCAATTAGTCATTGCCTCAAAACTATATGCATGAGAACACAATAAAACCCATCATTTCAAAACATTTCTGCAGAGCATTTGATTGTACCATTTTGGCATCAAAATCAACAAACCCATGGTTAGTATATCCTTGTCTCGGTTGTAATAAGACAAAAAAATTAGAAGAGATCAACTAGATCAAGCTTCTTACACTCAGTTACACCTACACCTTGTAAGAAATTCTTGTTCAAAAATGGATATAGTTTCTTGAATAAAATTGAGCACTGTCTTTAATATTGACAGTGTTTATATACATAGCGTTCTATTTCGGATGGCTAGCACTATAATCCTTCGTCCTTTTCATTCCTGGCGCAATTCCTCATCAACTTCTCTAACTCAAAAGCAATCTAAGGAACTTGTGGCCTTAGAATATGCCCAGTACTACAATATTAGTAGACTCGCTACGTTGTGTGATAGAATGTCCATGCTTAAAATAATCTATTGAAGGCAGTTGACTCACTTATTCCTTATCCTATAAAGATCCTTCGCAACCAAACATGATCTTGAGGTTCCTTGTAATATCAATCAGCTCCATCATGCTCATACCCTCCTCAGAGTCACACTGCTCAACACTTATTGAGAGCCTTTGACTGTTGTATGTTGTATTGTTATGCACTGATACTTTTGATGGACCTTTTTTCGATATCCTATGGCACAGTCTATGATCGACTGTGAGGTAGTGCAACTCTGGCCCTAGCCATTGTCCTGGTCTGTCTGTATATATTGTTATTGGCTTTTTATCACCCATTCATTCGAACAAAAAGTGTAAACACCCCACTGAAATGATTCAATTGTCTTCTTCGGACACAAGAAGGCACCCCAAGCAAAAGTTTTGGGACCGAATGAGTTAACCCCCAACAAATGGTGCACAACCAAATTATACTTTATTAAGCTATAACTTGTATCAAAAAATTACTCACATCACCATCATGCAGTCATAATCTATCTTACCAAATTCGCATCAAACCCAAAAAAATTTAACAATCTATCAAATTCATTCCCTTCTGGACATGCCCAATGAAACATGTTATCATTAAGTTTGTCGTTCTTTAAAAAACTCAATCCAAAGTATAGTGCCCCAAGTTCAATCTTAGGCTCTTTTATTTTTTGAATTTAAAATTGTACGCATCCCTCCTTGTGAATCCAAATTTCAACACCTCCAACTTCATCAGCAAGGAGGAAAATGCATCAATTGTTCTTACTCCAGCACTGTCATGCTTAAGAACAGAAAGCTTTTTCATCACACATATTCCTGCATGATCTAAAAGATGCCGGCTCGTCTGCCTAGGCAAATCTATGATTGTATTTTCAATAAATTTTTTCACACTTCCAATATCCAGCTTCATATCCACTGTAATATCCTAAACCATAGCTGGACAACCAATCGAGTATTGATTCTTCCGTATTATTTCCTTTGGAATTAAGATCAGCAACTTCTTGAAACCAGCTTTTCAACAAACAAAGTCCTTGATTTTAAATTTCTGAATTTGGCAGTAACTTGTTGATGATCCTTACGAACACTAAATAACCAAGATTTAATCCATAAGAACGATAAGCCGTCTATGCTTCTTTCTCATTAAACAATAAACATCCTGATAAATACGCAAATGTAATGGAAAATACCCAGTACGCATTTATCAACCAATACGCAACATATACGCAATATGATATAGCAGCATATTTGACAACACTTGATCGCAATGTATACGCTAATATACACGTAATTATATACCAAATTATATACGCAAGTACAACGCAATATAATACGCATACAACCTTGATAATAGGAAAATCGTAACTTACAAAAATCCTTTATGTAGCCTATGATCATAAAATGCTTAGAGAAAGAAACACTTCGAGTAATTCTTTTTAAATCAATTACAATTTACACTATGCACATTGTTTGATAAAAAACCCATTCTTTGCTAAACATCAATAAATGCACAATCGATAATACTTGTAATGAGAGCGAACTGTTATCGGATGCTGAGCTATTCGTTCCAATTCCATCTTGCGTTCTACCTGTTCTGCAACTTCATGTGTGTTGTTTTCCGGATCGTCGGCATTCTCTAAGTGTTATGCTTCCTCTGAGACCTGCGAAAATATTGATCTTGCTCATAAAACTTAACATCCTCCTCCAGATCAATCTTCCATCTTCATCGGCATTAATTCTTCTGCAAATTTGGTGGCTTCTGCGAAAATTTTGGCTCTAGTCTTTATATATTGCGGGTATTCGCGTTGGTCGCTCTAAATTCTGAAAAAAAGATAGCGCCCAATCCTAAATCTCCCTGGTCTGGGGAAACGGGTCGTTTACGAGGTTTACGCAAGCAATTGACTGTTAAACCCATTCCACGTAGAGCAACCTAACACATCGTTGTGATCGGATTCCACATCGCAATAATTTCTCATCCGGCATGCACTTTCTGTAAACATTCTAAGTCAAGTATTTCGCAAAAAACACTTCAGAAATACAAATTAAAATTATAGATTGCAACGAAATGGTACAAAATCTTACCAGGGCAAGCTTTCTGTAGGCCACGCGGATTTCGGCGAGGGAAGCGTTGCGGCGGATCCCCAGGAGGGAGTAATAAGATTGATAGGTGGCCGATCCATCCGCCGATTCAGCCTCCATCGCTGAAAAAAGTAGATCGATCTTAATGAAGAAACGATAGGACGTATGGAATCTGCATCAATAAATTGGGTGGAAGAAGAACAAAGAGAATTGATGTGTGGTACCTGGAAGCAGAGGCGTTCTTAGAAAGAAAATATTTTTCTTTTTATCGCTTTTCTTTTCCAAAGGTATGCAGAAAATATCTAACCATCCTGTGGTTTAAACCATGATGTACCGAACCTCGAGGACCCAGTGAAGGTTCGAGAGTTTCCTTTGGTAGATATTTTCAAATCCAGAAACAAAATGACAGAAGATGAGATATTATTCACGAAATGCCATTCGATGGGTATAATTAAAAATATGCTTGGT
>NW_021535258.1:0-420 GCF_001605985.2 Dendrobium catenatum | reverse complement strand
GGCTCACTCATTGCTTACAAGCAAGGGGTGAATCAAATAAATCTTGATGCAGGTGAGAAGAAGGAGAAAACAATTGCATTGAAGGTGTACAAATTGGATTCTGAATCTTCCGGGTCTGAAAGCGATGAAGTTGCCTTCATCACAAGGCAATTTAAAAGCTTTCTAAGGAAGAAACAAAAGCATCATCAAAATTAGAGAAAATGTAAGGATTATAAATATGTTAAAGGATCTTCTGATGTTATTTGTTTTGAATGCAGGAAATAATGACATGTGAGAGCTGATTGCCCGACACTTCAAGATAACCCAAGCAAGGAAACGATTGAGGAGAATCCAAAGTTTAAGGACAAGAAGAGAATCCAAAAGGCATTATGGGCAGAATCTTGTACTGATTCCTTTGAGACTGAACCAGAGGAAGAGACT
>NW_021535257.1:0-316 GCF_001605985.2 Dendrobium catenatum | reverse complement strand
ATCCAAGGGAGAAATTGAAATAACACATGTTTCAACTAAAAATCAACTTCCAGACATTTTTACAAAACCTTTAGCCTTTGATACCTTCTGTACATTAAGAAAAAGGCTTGGTGTTATTGATTTGAATGCTTAAATAAAAATGTTTTTGCAACATTGATATTTATGTTTTCTTAGTTATTTGTCTTTGATTTTTATTTTTGAATTTTGTGATTTTTGAGTGTTTTGAATAAGTTTATTTTAGAGTCTGTGGTTTTGTCTTTGTTTTCTGTGTTTTGAATGCTTTGTTTGTTTTTCTTCAATAAAAAATTCAAAAATC
>NW_021535256.1:0-5869 GCF_001605985.2 Dendrobium catenatum | reverse complement strand
AAGGATCTGAATTTGAGGCAAAGAAGGTGGCTTGAGTCGATCAAAAACTATGATCTGATGATTCAGTATCAACCTAGTAAGGCTAAGGTGGTAGCCGATGCTCTAAGCAGGAAATCTTCTGGAGTATCAGGTATTCAGCTCACTTCTGATGATTTTCTGATTCGAGATATGAAATGTTTGCAGTTGGAGGTGATTTCCTCCAGTGACCTGGATTCTGGAGTTTTGACTTAGTTGAGTATTCAGTCTTCTTTGGAAGAAAGGATTCAGGAAGCCCAGAAGTTAGATTCTGAGTATTCGACGTTGATTTCTCAGATTGAATCTGGTACTGAACTCCGAATTTCTGATTCTGGTGTTATCTTCTGCAATAACAGGTTGTGGATTCTTGTGTTTGGAGATTTGAGGAAAGAGATTCTGTATGAATCTCATCATTCAGGCTATACTGTTCATCCGGGAAGTGGCAAGATGTACGGAGATATGAAAGGTTTGTTCTGGTGGCCGGGAATGAAAAAGGATGTAGCAGATTTTGTTGCTAGATGCAAGACTTGTCAGTTGGTGAAGGCAGAGCATCAACGACCAAAAGGTCTTTTGCAGTCATTGCCTATCCCTGAGTGGAAGTGGGAGGAGGTAACGATAGATTTTGCTATGGGTTTTCCTCGATCAAAGCAAGGGCACGATGCCATTTGGGTGATTGTGGATAGATTGACGAAGTCTGCTCATTTTCTTCCAATCAGGCAGACCAATTCGGTAGATCGATTGACACAGGTCTATGTGAAAGAGATTGTCAGATTACACGGTGTACCTAAGGTGATTGTTTCTGATCGAGATGGACGGTTTACTTCTAGACTTTAGACGGGTATTCAGCAAGGTTTGGGTACGAAGTTACATTTCAGTACAGCTTTTCATCCGTAGACTGACGGACAGTCTGAGATGACTATTCAGGTACTGGAAGATCTGTTGAGGCTTTGTGTTTTAGATTTTGGAGGAAGCTGGGAAGATCACATTCCTCTGATTGAGTTTGCTTATAATAACAGTTTTCAGTCTAGTATTGGTATGACACCTTATGAAGCTCTGTATGGCCGGAAGTGTAGAACTCCTTTGACTCTGACTGAGGTTGGAGATAGACAGGAGATGGTTGCCACTTTTGTAGAAGAAATTGTTAAGAAAGTCGATTTGATTAAAGAAAGGTTGAAAGCTGCACAAGATAGACAGCAGAAATATTACAATCAGAAGCACAGGTTCGTTGAATTTCAAGTTGGTGACTTTGTGTATGTAAAAGTCAGTCTGATGAAGGGTGTGAGCAGATTTGGCAGACTGAGTAAGCTCAGTCCAAGGTTTATTGGACCGTTTGAAATCCTTGAAAGGATTGGTAAATCTGCTTATAGACTGTTACTATCTCATCAGATGTCCGATGTGCATAATGTGTTTCACGTATCTACTTTGAGAAAGTGGATATTTGACTCTGGAAAAGAAGTGTCTGCTGATGAGGTTGAGATTCAGGAGAATCTGAGTTATAAAGAACCCGAGTTAATTCTAGCTTACGATGTTCGTAAGTTGAGGAGTAAACAGATTCTGATGGTTAAGGTGCAGTGGAAGCACCGAACTGCGTCGTACCCGTATTTGTTTTGACTGAGTTCTGTTTGGACAATGTTGAGGACGACATTTTTTTAAAGTTGTGGAGATTGTAACAGCAGTTCTGTACAAATCGTCCAGGCCGATCATGGATCGTCCCGGGACGATCAGTTCAAGTTTTATTCCAGATTCTGTACAGAAGTTACAGGAATGATTTCCTGTAGGGATCGTCCGGGCCGATCTGGGATCGTCCCAAGACGATCAGTTCATGGCAAAAGTCAGAGAGCAAGGAGTTTTTGAAAATTAATTATCGTCCTGAATCGTCCTGAGAAATCGTCCCAGGACGATGTGAAATTGGTCAGATCGTCCAGGACGATCGTGCGATCGGCCAGGCCGATCTGAGTATTATTTAGCTGAAATCAGTCGTTTTGAAGAGAGAGAAAACCAAAATAAAATATCTTAATTTCTGAGGAGAAAGAAAGTTGAGGAGAATTTGGGAAAAGTTGATTTTTGGGCGACGCCGGGCCATTTTCGTTCGTCGAGACAGTTCAGGAAATTGGTGTACGCAAGGTAAGGCACATTCCGCCTTTCTCAATTTTCAGAACGGTGAAGTTTGAACAAATTTTCTGTCCGGATTTTGTTTCCGTTAGCGAATTTCGTCCGTATTTTACGATTGGTTCAATTTTTACCGCGTAACTTTTGGAATGTTATTGAAGTGCCGAGTGTGCACGTTTTGATTATTTTCTGGAGACTTTTGACCGGGTAATTTTGATTCGGCGATGTTTTCTTTCGACTGTAATTTCTGATAATTTTTGAATTTGTCTGGGTAGTAGAATAAAAGTCTTATAATATTGTTGTGAATGTTCTGTGGTAATTTGGTTAAATTCTGATTTGGTGAATTTTGTGTAAATTTCGTATACTGCCGTTATGTCGCCGGATTTTTGTACGATTTCTGAATTTGTCCGGATTTGTTCTGAATTGAATTAATTATTCGTATGCTATTGGGAGCCATAAGGGGAAGGTGCTATAAGCACAAGGGAGCTATAAGGGGAAGTTCTAAGAAGTTCTGTGAAATTCTGAAATTCTGTATATCTGTTCTGTTCTGGTGCTATGAGCACAATTGGGAGCTATAAGGGGAAGTTCTGGTGATGTATGCACAAGGGAGCTATAAGGGGAAGTTCTGGTGCTGTATGCACAAGGGAGATATAAGGGGAAGTTCTGAAATCTGGAAGGAAGATCTGTTCTGAAATATTTGTTCTGATTTGATATGAATTTATGATTTTCGTACGATTCTGTATGATTTCCGTACAATTTTGTATGATTTCCGTACGATTCTGTCTGTTTTGATATGACTTCTGATCTGATATGATTTAATCTGATTTTTGGTTTTTTGTCCATTCTGTCATCTCTGATGTGATGTATTCCTGTTCTGTTCTGATTTGATCTGATCTGTACGATTCTGATTCTGTTCTGATTAAATTTCTGGAATTATGATTTCTGTGATTTCTATTTTGTTCTGATTCGATATATGATTCTGTTGATCTGATTTCAGTACGGATTTTTTCTGATGTGTTTGATGTGGATTCTGAGGATTTTGATTGGAGGTTTGATGTCTTGCTGAGCTGTTGTAGCTCATCCTTGTTTTCTGCGTGGTTTTCAGGTTCTGGGAAGGGGAAAGAAGTCCAGGAGTAGAAGTTCAGAGTCTGATCTATTATAGGTATTTTGTACTTTTGATTTTTGTACTGTCATGGCTTTTCTATTCTGCTTTTCTTTCTGTCTGAAATCCATGAGCTGTATTTGTATATGATTCTTTTGAGGACAAAAAGATAGATGAGCTGTTCCGCTGTATTTTGATGATTATAGTAGCTCTGTGTGTGTCTATTTCTGTATATAATATTTGGAAGAAAGTTCTAAAACAAATTCCAAAGCCAAATCCTGGAATCAGTTCAGTTAGTTTCAGTTCATGCACCATGACCCGATGCGAGTGGGATCCGTCCCAGTCGGGTTGGGTCGTGACAGTAGGTGTCGGAGTAGACCAAGAAAACACATGGTTTAGATTTGGGCTGAAGTTTGTGATGAGAGGTCGATAAATTTAGTGGGAAGCATTCACACCCAAAGATGCGAAGGTGACTATAGTTTGGTTTGGTATGATGGATGAGTTCAAAGGGAGATATATTATTTATCGTCGGAGATGAAAGACGATTGATCAAGTAAACAGATGTGAGAGTCACATCAGGCCAATAGACGTAGGGAACAAAGGATGTGTGGAGGAGCGTGCGGGTGGTCTCGATGATGTGCATGTGCTTTCGTTCAGCCAAATCGTTTTGTTCTTGTGTGTAGGGACATGCTATTTGATGCAGAATACCGTTGGTGCTAAGGAAATGGTGAAAGTCATTATTAACAAATTCAGATCCCCCGTCAGTGCGCAGAACTTTGATGTGAGCTGATGTGTATTTTTCCACCTGATTTTTAAAGTCAATAAATGTATTTAGAACATAAGATTTATGCCGTCAGGGAAATAGCCAAGTATATCGAGAAAAATTGTCTATAAATATTACATAATATCGGTAACCTTGCGATGAGATGATAGGAGTTGGCCCCCAAACCTCAGAGTGAATAAGGGCCAGAATATTATGCTGTCGATTAGTGGATGTTTCAAAGACCAGTTTATGACATTCAGAAGCATTACAAGATTAACAATATAGAGAGCGTTTATCTATAGACAGATTAGGATTACAATGAGAAATTAAATCTAAAATGCGTTTGTGCGGGTGCCCAAGTCTGTGATGCCAATAATTTATGGCAGTGGTGGAAACGAACAGTGCTCGATTTGACGTAGTAGGGTTCTTGATTGGTATAGAGTATAAGCCATCTTTAGATGGTTCGCGTAGTAGGATTTTCTGTGTCTTCATATCCTTCAAGATAAAACCAGATGGATCAAAACTATAGAAATGTTGTTATCATTTGTTAGCTGAGAGATTGATAAAAGATTGTATTGAAGAGATGGAGTGTGAAGAATATGAGATAGATGCAGATTACGATGGGGGGTCGGGAGAATTCCCGCCCTTGCATGTGTGATTGGCATAAAACTTCCATCGTCGATCGTGACGTTGTCCCATCCTTGGTAAGGAGAAGAGATCGATAGATTGTCCAGAGACTTGGTCATGTGAGATGAGGCACCCGAGTCCAAGAACCAACTTGAGTCCAAGATGTCGGAGGTGGAAACGAGAGCATTATTTGCCGTTCTTGCTGAGGGAGTGTACTGGGTATTGAGGCAATGCCAGCACGCTTGTGTCGAGCTCCCTTTATTGTAATAGATTTGGCATATAATGGAGGCAGTTGCTATTTGCCAAGAATTACTAGATGCATTTGGTTGTGTCCGGCCTCTGGAGCGTCTGCCGCGACCCCTACAGGTGAACAGGGCCACAGTCATATCTTTAGAGAGAGAAGCGCGAGATGCGTCTATAGCAATGTTTATTTCCTCACTGAGAAGGAGGGGATAAAGTTGATCGAGACTTATAGGTGTTAGCATTATTCTGATCGCAGTTTTGAATGATTTATAGGAGATGGGGAGACCATTTAAGATGTGAAGGATGATCTCTTCAGTATCAACCATGGATCCCGCTGCAGCTATTTGGTCAACCAGCGATTTTATCTCAGAGAGGTACTGCGTCATGGAGGCGTTCTTGAGAGAAACATTGTGAAGTTTATTTTTAAGTTGGATTACTTGGGAGCGGTTGGACGCTTGAAATCGAGATGCCAAGGTTGTCTAGATTGCAACATTGGAATCTAGGGAGATCACATAAGGTAAAATAGAGGGTGAAATGGTAGAGCAAAGGGATGCTACGGGAGTTTGATCGGTGAGGTGCCATTGGGAGAAAAGAGGATTAGAGTAGGACGAATAGTCAGAATGTGTGAGTTACTTAGTAGGAGAGCAAGATTGAGGGTCAAGAAATGTGTGAAAATCATTGACGCTGAAGATCTTGAGAATTTGCAACTTCCAGATGGCGTAGTTGTCGGGATCGAGTTGAGTCAGATCAAAGATCTTGAGATTAGAAACTACGAATTTTAGATTGGAAGGAATGGTCAGAGCATCCGGAGATTGCTGATTGTGGTGATCTTCAATGGTGGAGGAGATAGCGTCGGCCATTGAGCAGGATCAGAACCGATCTTCTGATACCATGAAGAAACACAGAGAACAAGCAACAATGGTGGATTGAAAGAATCAAGAAGAAGGAAGTATTATTATCTTATTCATCTTTCTTACATAAGTACATTGGCTATTATATAAACAAGGTAG
>NW_021535255.1:0-228 GCF_001605985.2 Dendrobium catenatum | reverse complement strand
GGTATTGTTGATGTTCTGAACGTAATAGCAATGTCCGTTTTGTTATCGGACACAATTTGGGCAATGTCGCGCATCTAGTTTGGTTGTCGATTGCTTATTTTAATCAATATTCCCTAATTTGATTTTGAGGAGCTCTCTCTTAGGCAAATTCAATGTTCTAATTGCAATGACGCAGTCCGTTTACCAATCATAGGTCATTCGACTCATCAAGTGATACGCCGTATAGAC
>NW_021535254.1:0-291 GCF_001605985.2 Dendrobium catenatum | reverse complement strand
TTGCTCATAAGAATTTACATCATCATCATTTTTTTTTTAACTGACTGTTGGGCTTGCTTGTCGGAATCTCAAATATGAATCCAATGTGGCTTAATTCATATTCTTAATTCATATATATAGATCCATATAGATATTTATGCCATTTAATTTTTTTTTTTTTAAGTGCTGAAATATGAAACAGAAAAATCTTCTCCATTCATGTGCCATAGATTTGTTTTCTCGAGACCAAAAATTAAATCAGAGAACATCTGAATTCCCATTTCAGCAAACTTATAATTGAACTGAACGTCT
>NW_021535253.1:0-284 GCF_001605985.2 Dendrobium catenatum | reverse complement strand
AATAGAATAAACATTAAGATCTTTGGACTCAATGATAACAGTTATCTTAGCATCATAGGAACTAGGTAGATATCTAAGAATTTTATTCACTTTCTCAGAATTTGAAATTTCTCTACCTAATGCATGCAAGGATGTCCCGATTTGGGTGAACCTAGTGTACATGTCAGAAATTGTTTCGCTAGGTTTCATACGGAATAATTCATAATTATGCAGTAGAATGTTAAGCCTAAACTGTTTTACTTCGTTTATTCCTTCGTATGTAATGCACAGTCTATCCCAAATCT
>NW_021535252.1:0-322 GCF_001605985.2 Dendrobium catenatum | reverse complement strand
GTGATACTTCATAGTATGCACTAGTTATTTATTTATTTATTTATTCTGAAGGTTATAAAATTTGTTCATTATAGATTTTTTTTTTTATTTGGAGTTAGCAAGATTTGGATTAGGTTTAAATTCTATTCAGTTTGATTTTATTTTGTATCTGTATTTTTATAAGTAGTCTTCTGCCATGTAAATAATTTTTTTATTGAATGGAGGATTACCTCTCATATTCTCTATCCCCTATAATCAATGGGACTCTCTCCTGTATTAGGCAAATTATTGCATCCGGTCACCGGACACAGAGATAGGTCCGAATATTAATAAAATATTATTT
>NW_021535251.1:0-221 GCF_001605985.2 Dendrobium catenatum | reverse complement strand
AAGCCTGCCGGAACAACCGTGTGGAATCCCCTTCCATACTCCCTTGAGTCCCCCCTCACAAGATCTTCTCCCTCGCTCAGACTTCACCCGTTCCTCACTCCCTTGTGAGCTTTATCTCCGAGTTTCCCCCACAAGAACGAAGCTACAATGGCTGCCAAAGACTCTTACAAAGTGCCTTATCATAGCTTAAATAGAAGAGCTTAAAACAAGCTCATTAATGC
>NW_021535250.1:0-3203 GCF_001605985.2 Dendrobium catenatum | reverse complement strand
AGCAATCAAAACCCACCACTTGAGTGCAACATAAAATGACTAGCCTAATCAGAAATAAAAGCCCACCCACGGCCCAACAACTCAGTGTGAGAGTTCGAACCCTGCTCCTTCGGGAAGATATCGTAAAAGTTGTATAACATCAACATGCATTTACTTATTTTTTCAAGCCAAGTTAGGGTATCCAATTTGGATGATTATTGAATTAATATTGATTAAGTGGAATACATCGCCATAATATCCAATTTAAAGACCTTATGATTGATTGTTAATATACTCCCTACCCAATTGCATCTCCCCATATTGTTTGATTCTTTTTAACTTAACAGAGCATCATACGACTTAACTACATAAGGGGTGTCAAAATCAGGTTACGGGTCGTGTTAGGATCGAACCCGACATTGACCCGCTAATGCTTCACTTAACGCGAACTTAACTCGTTTTTGAGGATAAGTCAGAAATTTTAACCCGAACCGGTTGATATTACTGGAGACGAAACTGTTTGTGAGAGTCTCGACGTGCGGGGGTAGAAACCATATAAAGAAACGATGACTCACAATTTAATCCTCTCAATAGTAAAGGTTGCACTTCAATCGACTGTTCCATTTGGAGTAAGACATCGGGAAGGTGAATCGGGAAAAGAATTCTGTGACTAGACAAGGGGGTGAAGACCACTCGACCTCTCGAAGGTCGTTGATTAGATCCTCCATCGTCACTTTCCCCCAATCCATTGACTACTTGATTCGCAATCGACGAGTTGTTCTCATTTTGAACGAAAGTTTCGATCACTTGAGGTTGATTAAATATGGTCTTTAAAGACCCTAATAAGAGGGAGATGAGGAATGACTCCGACAACGGGGAAGATGTCGAGATAGAATCAGCAACTTAGAATATATGTTCTACCTAAATAATCGGCTTCGCCTCCAGGCAAGAAAAAGGTGTTTGCATTTTGTCGATTACAGGCACTTGTCATCTCAATGGCACTTGGAAGTGTCGCCTGTGGATATGAGAGGAGGATGAGTCGAAGGCAAGATCTACGGTAGTTGTGCTAACGAGAGAACAACGTCAGCGCTTGAAAGAGTAGCGTGCAAGATGGTGCGGCATGCGCACTTCAATTGCTGAGAGACAACAGACATCTCCGGGTTGACCGGTTGACCCTTGAGGGCAAGCGGGCTGTGATTGGCGGGTCTGCAAGCAAAACAAGGTAAAAATCAGGTTTATGAATTCGAAACGGGTCAAAAATCAGGACTCGAACCTGACTCGTTCTTAAAACGGGTTGACCCTGACCCAAAATATTCAGGTCGGATTCGAGTCAGATTTTTAGGTCGTGTCAATTTGACACCCCTATACATAATTCTTCAGTCGTATGCTCACCTTGTCCAACGATTATTTTATAAGTATAAAAAAAGGTTGGTCTCACTAAGGTTTATACATGACAAAAATAAGAAGGATAAAAGAACCAGGCAAGAAGGCTAGATATAATTAGTAAATTGTATATTGGCAGCTAGTAATGAGGTCCTTAAATACAAACTTTTGACAATGTTAATCCTTAAGACTTAAAGCAATTACTTTCTAATTAATATCTATTTATAATGTATCCCAATTAACCAACGTTAACTCTATGATCATCCATCTTGGATGCCCTATCTTCACCAAACACTAGTAAAGTAATTTAATGCATGCTAATGCTATGCAGCTAGTACAATATGATGTTTGTATAAATAAAATTTTGAAATACAAACCAGAAATACCATTGCTATGATACGAAAGATAGGAATCAATAAGGAAAATGATTTCTCTTATTTGCTCCTTTTCAATATATAAATTAATCTATGTTCCTTTTGCTAATTTTAATTAGTGTTAAGCTTCTTTTCATAATTTCGCCTAATTACATGGTCTATGGATTTTTGGTCATCGCATTTTAGAATTAAATTATATGGAAACTCTTTTATGGACCTTGCGGGGCTTCACAAGAAATCTCTTAATTCGGCCATCATAAGAAATATGATATGGTTACTCTTCTTAATATCATATTATGCAACCTAAGTTTATTAATAGAACAAAAGGTACATAGCTCATCTTGGTCTGTTGGTTTAGAGTTTTTATTACCAACCAAGAGGTTTTGTGTTCGAGTCTTGCATATGTAATCTTTGTGTGAGTTTGTCTTAATTAGTCTAAATATTCCCATTGTATACTCTTCTTAATATCCTATTATGCAACCTATGTTTATCAATAGAATAAAATGTACTAAGCTCACATTGATTTGTTGGTTGAGAGTTTTGTTTACTAACCAAGAAGTTTTGAGTTTGAGTCTCACGTATGTGATGTGTTTGTGAATTTGTCTTATAAAATCTTTTTTCAGCATCTCTAGGCAGGTCTCCTATTGCTTATTTGTTAGATGCAAATGTTCAAGTACTTGGGTTTAGCCATTTCCTTTGGATGGCCATCTATACAAAATTCAATATTTTTCTGTGAGTAGAACTGTAGAAGTTTATTTTTCCACTCTATTTGTCTTCTGTCCGTACCGACCACTTTTTTAGATGTGGGCTTTCTTATGTCACTATTTTCAATTTCCATATTAATTATAGCAGTTAATACAAAAATTGATCTATTCAATCTATTATTTAGCACATTGGGGGTCTTGTGCTCCCAATATATTTGGATTAATTATTCTCCGCGGATGTCGAACATCATTTGGAGATCAATTAGAATGTGTCACGTCACTCTTTTGCTCGGTACCGCGGCTCGATACTGCTTGGTACCACTCAGTACCTCGGCTCGGTACAGCTGATGTGGCGCATTCTAGTTGATCTCCGGATGACGTTCTGCGTCCGGACTCCGTACAGAATAATTTCTTCATATATTGAGCATCTTTTTATTATCAAGCAATCTTCATGTTAGCTTCCATTAACCAGAAAGCTAAGTATAATACTCTTTTTGGGTTATCAGTTGCTTATTTGGTCATGCTGACCTTTTTTTGTTGTCTTTGAGGTTTCCTAAAACTTTTGTGATGTTCATCTTTAATAAATTGCTGAAGACAAGTAGATGATGGTGATGACTAGTAGTAATTGTTGGCGTTGAAGTTCACATACAGCACTAGAGTTATTTAAGTCTCTAAGGTTTCGTTTGGGGCAGCTTTTTTATTGCTTTCTAAAACGGAGTTTTAGTAAAAAATAAAAAAAATTGTACTAAAACTCCGTTTTAAA
>NW_021535249.1:0-1273 GCF_001605985.2 Dendrobium catenatum | reverse complement strand
AATGTGATTTTTTTTTCTTCTTACTTCTCTCTGTCCTCCTCCCCTCGGCTGGGCAAATTATTGCATCCGGTAACCGGATGCAGAGAAAGGTCCGGATATTAATAAAATATTATTTTAAATTAAGCTCAAGTAAAACGCAAGTCAAAAGCGCAGGTAAAGCGCAAGTCAAAAGCGCAGATGACGCGGCAAATTTTTATTGGATGTCCGACTTATTTTCCGCGTCCGATGACCAGATGCAATAATTTGCCCCTCGGCTGACACTTTCATATTCAGGGCATCTTCTATGCAACTTTTTTATAATATTCAAACCTAATATAAGACATAAAATGAATAAATGACAAATGTAAATTCACTTTAAAATAGCTTTCAAACATGAGGTCCATGAATTTTAATACTTAGATTTCGTTTGAGATATTTTTTTTACTATTTTTTAAAATAGTTTTTAAGCAAAAAAATTTTTTTTATGATAACAATGAAAAATTAGCGACTAAAAACTATTTTAAATGAAGTCTTTGATTTTATTTGAGGCAATTTTTTTATTATTTTTTTTAAAAAGTTTTTTAATGCAAGATTTTTTTGAATAAAAATATTTTTATAATAAAAAGTTGTTTTATAAAATAGTAAAAAAATCATCCCAAATAAAACTTTTAATTTCAGAAAGCTTAAATGAAAATACATTAGAGAAGTTTTCGCAAACTCACAGTTTGCGCTATAATAATTATATAATTTTGACAAGAAAAACATAAGAGAAAGTCTCAGAATTTCTTAAGAAGATATTTCTTGTGAAAAATCTAAACTTTTCAAATTTCAATCTATTTATGGGAAAAGAAATTAAAAAAAAAACCATTTTTTTAAAGGTGAGCAAGTAATTTGTCCTCACCGTGACATGTTAGGATGGTTCTCTTATCTCTTGATTGGCTGGCGCTAAGTAGCACACTCCGCTCTCGGCTCCACCATCTTCCCTCCTCTCCCCTCCGCTTGTGTACTTTGCTTTTTCTGAGCTAGCACCGAGAGAGCGAGCGAGGGAGAGAGAGTGAAGGGCGGGAGCCCAGCGAGAGAGAGAGAGAGAGGAATGGTTAGCAGCAGCCAGCTATTACTCTCATGGCCGCCCCCTTTGGCGGTTTCTCCCCGCAGTATTAGTGGAGGAAGCAGCGATAGAATCGGTGCAAGTAAGTTTTTTTTTTTCTCTCTTTACCCAGGAACTAGGTAAATTTTAGAAATTTCTGGTGTACAATAACTTTCATCTGTCGATGAAAAGAAGTTCCGCAAACTA
>NW_021535248.1:0-290 GCF_001605985.2 Dendrobium catenatum | reverse complement strand
CACACTTGGCCACACTCTTCTTCATTTGGGGGCTAACCAGCTGAAGCACCTGTAGCATTTGTTTATTATTAATTAATTAGCCCCCTTTTCATCTGTCCTGCATGAGTGTGGCCACCTACAGAAAATCTTATTAACAATCCAGATCGCTCTTAACCTATGGATAATCTAATCATTAATCAAATCACAACACAGAGTATAGTAAAAAAAAATAAACAAACACACCAACATTTTACAACCAGCATGCAATAAAATTCAAGAAAAATCCCGTCACACAGCAGTAAGGAAATAAA
>NW_021535247.1:0-437 GCF_001605985.2 Dendrobium catenatum | reverse complement strand
TGTTCCTAGTGAGAGAGGCTCTGGGTATGGCGGGGGGAGACAGGCGGTCTCCTCCCCGCTCCGGCGGGAGTGGCGGTGGAGACGGTTCGGGTAGTGGCAACAGGGACAGGAGACGGTCGGGTATTGGCTCGGGTGGTGGGCTGAAGTTTGTGGAGGTGCGGTCTCCGGCGAAGGGGGGCATTGCTGGTTCGGGCAAGGTTGGTGGTAAGGGCTCGGCGGCCTCTAGGGCCGGCGGGGACGACTCGTTCGGGAGCTCTAAAGGGGGCAAGTCTGCTGTTGATGTGGCGTCGGGCGGCTCGGGAGGTTTCCGCACGGGGGTAGGACCGACCAGGTCTGGTCGGGACGGTATCCGGAGTGGTGCTGGGCAAAATCCGGTGGAACGGGATGCTGAGATTCAGCTCAAGGCTAATCCCACGTTTGAGCCCAATGAGGCGGCT
>NW_021535246.1:0-673 GCF_001605985.2 Dendrobium catenatum | reverse complement strand
CTTGGAGGGAGGGCATTAGCTTGATGCAAAAAATATACATCAAATAGAATTCATTACATAGTGTGAATTAGAAGAATCAGTATTGATTTGTCTGTTTGGACAGCATAACCATAGTCGACGGGCGACAAATGTTAGAAAAATTAAAGTTTGGTAATGGAGGTCAAAAAGCACGTAGTCAATAGACAATAACGATCGAAAAGATTGAAGTTTGGTGATGAAGGTCAAAAGGACTATGGTCATCGATGATGGAGGTCAAAAAAATCTTAGTTTAGCAATGTAGGTCTAAAGGATCATAGTAGGTAGGTGACAAAGATTGAAAAGACGATAGTCTACTAATGAAGGTCAAAAGGACCGTAGTCGTCAGATGATAAAGATCAGAAAGACTGTAGTCTGGTGACAAAGGTCGGAAGGACCGTTGTCTGCTGGTGATGGAAGTCGAAAAGACTGTAGTCTAGCGACAGAGGTCGTAACAACTATTATCGACAGGTGATGGAGGTTAAAAGAAAATAGTTTGGTAATGGAGGTCTGAAGGACCGTTATCGGTGGGTGATGGAGGTCTGAAAGTCCTTAGTATTATGATAGAGGTTAGAATGATTATAGTTAGAAGGTGATAGAGGTCGAAAAGATTACAGTTTTGTGATGGAGGTCAGAAGGATCATAGTCAGCGGTAGAC
>NW_021535245.1:0-327 GCF_001605985.2 Dendrobium catenatum | reverse complement strand
ATCCTCCTTCTTGCTTCTTGCTTCTTGCTTCGGCCTCTTCTCATGAGAAATGAGGGGTCTATTTATAGATTTTCTGGAATGGCATAGCTTGTAAATAGGTGTGAGATCAGGGGCAAATAGGGAGTGGTCGAATGAACAGTTGATATTGAATCCCTTGATTGTGCACCGTTCGTCAGACATTTTAAGGTCTTAATGGTGTCGGAATTCGACTATGTTGGGCTCGTTGGATTTGTCTCGCCGGGCCGTTCGATTCGACTATAAGCTCGTTAAAATCCGAGACCGTTTGGTAACTCAAATTGCGGTATGAACTTTCCAACAACACTTTTG
>NW_021535244.1:0-297 GCF_001605985.2 Dendrobium catenatum | reverse complement strand
GTAATCCCTAAAATATACTTCCCTCTCCAGCCATAAGCAAACTCACTTGCTTCTTCAGACAGTCAATCTAAGCCTCATACAGACTCATCCAATCCATGCCCAGAATCACATCATAAGAAGAAATCGGCAATAGAATCAGACTTGATTTTCACTTCTTGCCAGCAATGTCAATCTCACACAAACAAAATTTCCGAGCAATCAAATTACTTCAAGCTGGTAAAATCATGGAAAGAGAAACCGACAACAAAACTGACTCCAAAAGCAAAAGCTCAAAACAGCGCTCGGATAGAAAAGAGT
>NW_021535243.1:0-247 GCF_001605985.2 Dendrobium catenatum | reverse complement strand
AATTGTTCATTGGAAATTTTCCCTACGGAAAGTTTTATGCCGATAACACCTTTATGATAAAAGAAAATCATAGTCTAAAAGTGGAATGTTATGAAGAAATAATAACGAAAGCAAGGTAGCTTCTATCTTTATTTTTGCTTCAACTAATTCAAGCCTCAAATTTTTTTTTTTGCTATAATAAAAAAAATTCAATAACAATTATAAAATTTATTTTATAAAACTAATAAATCATTTATTGTGCATTATA
>NW_021535242.1:0-1619 GCF_001605985.2 Dendrobium catenatum | reverse complement strand
GCCGTAACTGTATCCTCATTATTACTACCAAAAGGAGCTAACGACAATGCAACAGACAATGACACATCAAACCCATAAACAACCTGCTCAATACCCATATTCGGATCAAGCAAAACATTCGAAGAAGGTACAACACAAATCCCCTAGGCATCAGAAGGCAAAAGTTCATTAGTAATGGTATCAAAATGATTAACAATAAAGGGAATTTTGTTACCATTATTGACTAGCTCAGTACCCACATTAGTATGGGTAGACAAATATGGGTGTAGGATATGGCATTCCGATTTGGAATGCCCCAAAAATTTGCAGTGAGAGCAATACGATGGAATATCCTCCATATCCACATATTGGATAAAACCCAAATTGTCTAGGCCAACCCACACTTTATCAAGAAATTGTTTGGAAACATCTAATTCCACCAGAACACATGCAACTGAAGGTCTAGAACCAGTGGAGGTAGCATGATCAATTTTAAGGGGGTGGCCAAACATGGAACCAAGGCCATGAAGAATCTTTGGGGAGAAAAGATGAGGTCTCAGATTCACGAAAGACACCCAAATAGGAAAAATTGGCGACTCAACATCAACATCAAACAAAGGCGACCACTTAATCATCCTGCAAATAGTTCATACCGAGTTTTACTGTCTAGTACCGATCAGTACCGAGATAAGTCAAACACTGTACCGAGTAAATCTAATGGATTTTTATGATTTTACGTTGATATCCAGTAATGAAACAGTAAAAAAGAAAAAAATCCAAATAGTATAGATAATGACTTACTTGTATTAAATCAGAAAACGCTTGATCAAAGTTTAACGTCGGAGTTTCCTCGATATCAACGAAGTCGTCCAAAGCAAAACCTACATTCGATCCTTCCATCTCCTCAAACATTTCACGATATCTTTACGTGAAGTATATGAGAATTATATGAACCCTAAAGACTGTATAACATCTTAGGTTTAATACCGAAAAGGTTATTATACCTGAGGTAAAAGCAGCGTACTTTTTTAGTTTTCCCGCCCAATTCTTATACAATGCGACGGGCCGACCCGAAATATTTTAAAAAACGTGCTAAAGCGTATGGGCTGCCGTCGGGTCATTAGGGTAAATGAGGCTGCTAGGTGTCGCGTTTTTAAGCAGTACCGAACATAGAGTTGCGTCAGGTAACCTGAGGCAGTAAAAATTCCTTCCTCTGTCCGCACTTCCAGTTTAGTAATTCGCAATTTTGCTTTCGCACTTTCGCGCTTATTGTTACTCGAGCGGCTCATCCAGCACTTGAGTCGGACACTAAATATTGAACTTGAGCTCATTTTTGGATCGAGCTTGAAACTTTACTCAAATTCGGGCTCAGGTACTCGATAAGCTCGACTTGTGAGCTCATTAATGAGTCAAGTTCGGTCGGCTTAGCTCATTTGCACCTCTAGCAAATATTAATGCCAATAAGAAGGGCAGAGGCTTCAGTAAAAATAACATTTGAATTATTAACTTTATCAGCAAAAACAAAAATGCATTTGTGCTTTGATTAAATAACTAAAGCCCAAATAACAACGGGTCAAAATCAAATTAACTTCTACATATGCTTTTAATTCTTGACAAATTTTAAAATTAAAACCATTACA
>NW_021535241.1:0-206 GCF_001605985.2 Dendrobium catenatum | reverse complement strand
AATTGTATAAAATTAAGTACAATAAATATAAATGTATGAATTAGAATTTTATTTTTATGTCCAACAAGTACTTATCAAAGCCTTTTCTTTGTTATCTACTCCAACAACATCTCACAGCTTTAATTTTTCAAATTTAATATTGCAAGTGAATTATTAGCTTCATAAATTGCACTACAGGAAAAACAATGAAAACCGGCGGTTTTTTC
>NW_021535240.1:0-1104 GCF_001605985.2 Dendrobium catenatum | reverse complement strand
AACACATGCTAGCTTGAAATTAGAATTTTTGAATCTTTAAAAAGAGCATGAAATTTTGACTAAAGACCATCAAACGATTGATTCAAATCATATGGTTTTATTTGATCAATTTGATGAGTTAAATAAAAATCATTGTGAATTAGTTGAAAAGCATGATGCATTAAAAGTTTCACACACATCACTTGAATCTGATTTTAAGAAGTCTAAAGAGATGTAGAAAAATTTGAGAATTGAAAAATGACGTCTTAAAGAGCACTAATTTGAAGATTCAAAATGAATTAGAAACTTGTAAGAAAACTAGGATGACACCTACTGTTGATCAATTGCCAAAACCTAGGAAGAGGCATTATAACTCAAATCACTTAAAAAATCCCTTTCCTATTAGAGATGTTTTTTATGTGGCATGATAGGACACATCTCACACACTTGCACAGTTCACCATAGTACATATTGGGTGTGGAGACCTAAGGTGCATGATCCACAACATACCACACATGCATTGCATTTTACTCTTCATAAAAAGGAACCCAAACCTGCTTGGGTTCATAAATCTAACATTTGGTAATTTTTTAGGAGGGCTCTCACAAAAGGCCTCGTGAGAGTATGTGGTACCTAGACAGTGGATGCTCTCGATATATGCCTAGTGATGCCAATCAGTTTGTTGTATTAAAGTCCAGGACTGGAGGCAAGATTACTCTTAGAGACAACACCACCAAGAATGTGGTAGGCATAGGTATAATTGGTAATTCCAAGAACCTTATGATTGAAAATATTTTGCTTGTAGATGGATTGAAGCACAACTTTCTCAGCATCGGTTAACTCTATGACAAAGGCTTCATCGTGCAATTCTTTGCAAATTCATACATTGTAAGTTTAAGTAACAACACTATTTTGCAGGGAAAGAGAACCAACAACGTCTACAAGAATGATTTAAATAACATTGAATGTGCTGCTTCATTTTGCTTAAAATTAGTGATTGATGATTCATGGTTGTGGCACCGAAAACTTTGTCATGCAAGTATGAAAACCCTTAGGAAAGTGATCCAAAAAGACCTAGTTAGAGGTGACCCCAAACTCAAGTTTTCAAAAGACCACCTTTGTGAT
>NW_021535239.1:0-1502 GCF_001605985.2 Dendrobium catenatum | reverse complement strand
TGCTCGCTCCTCTAGCTTATGGGAAATTTGGTAGCAGCATTTTGGTGACAACTCAAATGGACTCAGTTGCAATGAAGATTGCAAATATCATTAAAGATAGAGAGAAAATATTTAGATTAGAGGGCTTGAAGGAGCATGAGTGTTTGCAGCTCCTCAACTCTCATGCATTTGCTGGTGTAGAGAACCCCCCTGATGATCATAAGAAATTAAGAGCCATTGCTGGAGAGATTGTTAAAAAGCTTTTAGGATCTCCATTGGCAGAAAAAGTCATTGGCGGCGTTCTGAATGGCGACTTGGATGAAAGGCATTGGACAAATGTTTTAAGTAGTGGTTTTGTAAGTGCAGAATTGAGCTACTATGGCATCTTTCTCATTTTAAAATTGAGCTATATGTTCCTCCCTAAACATCTACAAAATTGTTTCGCATTTTGTTCTATATTTCGACAAGATTATTGTTTTGATAAAGATGATTTAGTCAAAATGTGGATTGCATTGGGTTTCATTCAGCAACCACATGATCAAGAATGGACTATGGAGGATATTGGAGGAAGGTATTTTGATGTTTTGGTTAAAAAATCTTTCTTCGATAAGTTTCTAGATGGACGATACTACAAGATGCATGATTTAATACATGAATTGGCACAATCAGTTTCCATACATGAATGTTTAAGAGTTGAGGATGTTACAAAGTTGCCTTTTATAATTCCTAAGACTCTTCGACACTTGTCTGTTAAAACTCCAAATCCAGACATCATAAAAAATATTGGGGAGTTTAAATATTTGCATCCTCTTTTCTTGCTCTATGAAGCTTCTAATCAAGATCTTTGTAGTGCACTTATTGAAATATTTAAAGCATCGAGAAGCCTACGCTTATTTTACGTATCTGCTCCTCGCTTGAAAAGCATAGACTTATCACAAGTATATGCTCCAAGCTTGGAAATGATACCTGAGGAGATTGGAAATTTGATACATCTTCGATACTTAAATATTAATGATTATAATTTGACTATGCTGCCAAGATCTCTAGGTAATCTCTATCACTTGCAATACATAATCTATAATGGGCTACACCAATCTAAAGGTGATTATTTTTTACCAAGTGACATTAATAACCTCTCTAACTTGCATTACTTGAAAATGTTTGAGAATTATGTTTCATCGATATGTGGGATTGGGAAGCTAAAGTCTCTTCAAGAACTGCATATGTTTGATCTTAGAGATGTGAGTGGTTATAGAATTGGGGAGTTGGAGAATATGAATGAACTTTGCAAATTAGGAATCAATCGCCTTGAAAATATTAAGGATGCCGAGGAGGCTTCTAGTGCCAAATTATGTGCCAAGGGGAGGCTCACAGATTTAACCTTATGTTGGAGTAACACTGATTTGAGGAGCACCGATTTGGATGAGAACATACTCGACAACCTTCACCCACCAAAATATCTAAGGAATTTGAGCATAAAGAGATGCATGGGTGCAAGGTCTGCAATATGGATGAACAATGTC
>NW_021535238.1:0-355 GCF_001605985.2 Dendrobium catenatum | reverse complement strand
AGGAAGGACAAGATGAGAGTACAAAAAGCATTTTGGACGGATTCGGCTTCAGATTCATCAGAGATAGAACCAGAAGATGAAACATAAAAATTGTGCTTTATGGTAGATAACAATCCTGATCAAGAAGAGGTATGTGAACTTTCCTACGATCAACATCTTGAAGTTTCAGAAAAAAAATTCATGCATCATATAGGAAATTAAAGAAAACTCATGCTAGCTTGAAATTAGAATTTTTAAATCTACAAAAAGAGCATGAAATTTTGATTAAAGATCATCAAATAGTTGATTCAAATCATATGACTTTACTTGATGAATTTAATGAGTTAAATAAAAATCATTGTGAGTTAGTTGAAGA
>NW_021535237.1:0-308 GCF_001605985.2 Dendrobium catenatum | reverse complement strand
CAGCCTGAAAGTCTAGCAGCCATCTTCCTGATGAAATAATTTGACAGTCTGAAAGTCTAGTTTAATCCCCTAATAAAAATTTCAATAAGCTAGCAATCCTTCAAGTAATATCTTTCTCTAGAACAAGAGTATACGAAAGAGCAAAAAGCATTAAGTAATACAACAATTAGAAAAAGATATCCGTTCCATTCCGTAACCAATCAGTGCCAATTGTCATGAAAAGGACAAAATAGAAGGCTTACAGAACGTTAGTAAAAGTAATATTCAGATTTTATACAGATAAGTAACAAAATACCACTATAACAGCA
>NW_021535236.1:0-839 GCF_001605985.2 Dendrobium catenatum | reverse complement strand
CAATCCAAAAATTCGATGAGAATATGTTTCAAAAATTTTGAGTTTGGATCGACATGTGTAACAAATGAGTCGAGTTTGAGTCCTAATTCTCAACTTGTTTTAAAAATTGGGTTGTGATCGGGTCAACCCACTAACCCATAATGAACCCTGTCCCTCCTTTTGCAGCGCACGGCGAAAGCAACTAGCACCTACGTCACGCTCATTTTCCTTGCCCCTATGGCCCGCGCTCGCAATCTCACTCGCCCGCTCACGGCCTCACCCTTGCTAGCTCCCAAACGTCGCGCCCTCCTTAGCACCTGTGCTCATGCAGTTGTGTTCGACACTAGCTTGCTCGCACCTTCTTGTAGCGGGTCAGCTCAAGACAACCCGGATAAGGGGCAGGTTGGGTCTGAATCTAAATATTTACCTGTTTGTCTAATCGGGTTGCGCCAGGTTGGAACCGTTAAAGGCAAGTCAGTTTCAGATTGGACCCAAACCCCACCCAAATACCCATTTTAACATCATTTGGGACATAAAATGTAAACTTGTGAGAAAATGAAGCACAAAGCTATCTATTTTTCATTTTTTTTAATGGTGAAATAAACATTTTATGTAAGCATACAAATTCAATTATAAATAAAAGGTGGGCTAAAAGTTTTTTTTTTTTTTTTTTTGAAATAAAAAACATATATCTCGAGTTGAATCATTTTGATGCTAGTTTCTCATGTTGAAATAGATTTATTTGGTGTAATAGGGAGGCAGAGGATGACTTAGGAAAATCTCAGGGTGGGCAATTACCAAGCCTAATTTTTTTTCTTAATTAGTAGAATATACATTTTAATTATTTTATCTCACGTTAC
>NW_021535235.1:0-323 GCF_001605985.2 Dendrobium catenatum | reverse complement strand
CGGAAGTCATCTTCCTCGTCTGAGCTAATATCAATAAACAATCCACCTTCAGGTATTAAGTGGCTATGAAAAGTAGGTCGTGAATCATAACCAGCGGAATAGGGAGATGGTGAAGTGACTGGACGCTGAAGGATATCGATCATTTCATCGTGGGAAGAGTCGGACTCTACAGTCAAAGAAGAAGTGTAAAGGTTAGGGGGAGGAGGTGTGCGAGTTTCGTTGTTCCGCGGCTCGCGGATCGTAACTCTACCTCATCATCTACAGTGTCTCTCTCAAGTCAGGTGATAACATCAAAGCATCATAGACACTAAGAAGAGATGGAA
>NW_021535234.1:0-314 GCF_001605985.2 Dendrobium catenatum | reverse complement strand
ATCTTACAGCAATCATTTTGGAACACTATAGTGTATGACTTAAAAATAGCTGGTCCTTTATTAAAAGTTCTTAGATTGGTTGATGGAGAGAAGAAGCCCCCAATGGCTTACATATATGAAGTAATGGATAGAGCAAAAGAGGCAATTGCTGCAAGCTTCCATAACAGTGATAAGTATGATCAAATTTTTAAAATGATTGATAGAAGATGGGAAGTGCAATTACATCGGCCTCTACATGCAGCGGGACATTTTTTAAATCATGAATTTTTCTTCAATAATCCTGATATTGCCAAGGATAAGGAAATAGCTGATGG
>NW_021535233.1:0-330 GCF_001605985.2 Dendrobium catenatum | reverse complement strand
TTTCAATACCAAATAAAATCGTACAAAAGATTAATTTAAATTAAAAGATTAAGGAAAGGATTAAAACAAAATACCACTTGTGGAACTTTGCGCATCTTTTTAATATTTATAGCACATTTTGTGCATTTTTTTACACGTGGGCTTATTGTGCACCTTTTTCAAATTGTGAACTTTTGCGCATTCTTTTGATTTTTGTACATTTGTACATTTTCAAATGTATTCTCAATATTTCCAAAATCAATAATCTCAAATCTCAAATTTATCTAAGTACAATAATATTTATATTGATAATAGAAATACAAAAATAAGAAAACATCATAGTTATAATAA
>NW_021535232.1:0-244 GCF_001605985.2 Dendrobium catenatum | reverse complement strand
ATAAAATTAGATTTGCAACAATCTCTACTTTAATTCCAAACCTTTATAGTTTATTTCAAGGAGTTTAGAGTTTATTTGGACTTAAAACATTAAAACACACTTAATTAAACAATTTTAAAAATTCATTAAATATTCAAACTTTGAAAAATCATAACTAATTCTAGCAAAATCCAAATTAAATAAACACAAAGGCATTCAACTCATATGAAAATATAATATTTATCAAAAATATCAAACCTTCAAA
>NW_021535231.1:0-245 GCF_001605985.2 Dendrobium catenatum | reverse complement strand
GTACAAGTTTATACATGCTATGTATAAGCATTATACAAATTATGTATAAATTTATACAAGTTATATATAAGTATTATACACACTATGTACACGATATATACGAGCATTGCACACATTATATACTTGAATTATATATATTATATATAAGTTTATACAAGCATTCTACACACTATGTACATATTTATACACGCTATGTACAAGCGTTATAAATATTATTCCTAAGTATAATGCACTATGAATAAGTT
>NW_021535230.1:0-249 GCF_001605985.2 Dendrobium catenatum | reverse complement strand
CTTGTATTCTTAAATTTCATTTGGGACAGCTTACTCATTGCTTCTTTAAGCAGCTTTCTAATACAAAAATTAAAACTTTTGTACCAGACATCTGCTTTAAGAAGCTGTAATAAAGCCATCCCAAACGAAGCCTTAACTTCATTAATTTTTTGTGATTCACTTGTTTTAGTTACTATGTTTTTCACTTCCAGGCAGGAAATTCATTATAGGAGCATCCACAAAGTTAACAAGTTCTGTTGCCTACCCTTT
>NW_021535229.1:0-277 GCF_001605985.2 Dendrobium catenatum | reverse complement strand
CACCCATCTTTTAGTAACATCAGGGTTGCTGCCCCACTCTGTAGGTCTTCACCTAACCTTGATGGCCGACCCTCTATTGAGTCTTCTGTTGGATCAATCTCATATGACTCCCCACTTGGACCGAGTTCTAGCCATCCCAGTCAACCTTTAGCCTCCCCAGTCCTTAACCCCGCAAGTGTGATTCTAATAAAGAATTGCATTAAAAAGAAGAAGTTTACTGAACCTGAGACTGAATACATTCATTTCGTGGATACTAATGATAACGAGGATTTCTTTG
>NW_021535228.1:0-271 GCF_001605985.2 Dendrobium catenatum | reverse complement strand
TTCAGTCCAAATTTCGGTAGTCTCCCAGCGTCTCCTCCGTTTAGGAAAAAATCCGAGAGATTAGCCTTCCCCTCGTCACTACATAAGCGCTTCAGGTATGTGTTAAATGACACCGCGGTTGCAAATTCTTCAATCCTCGTCCGCTACATGAGCGTTTAAGGGTATTTGGGTACTTATTTAAAAGATCACAATTTCTTTCCCCCCTCTGTACTAAATGAGCGTTTGGAGGTACTTATTTTTTGCCCCCCTCATGTTACATGAGCACTCCGGG
>NW_021535227.1:0-248 GCF_001605985.2 Dendrobium catenatum | reverse complement strand
TTCTCTCTCTTAAGTTATATTTATCATAAATATTGTATGTATATAATTTTAGTCTAATTCTCTCTCTCTTTTTCTTTTAAAACTAATGCTTCGTCCCTATTTTTTCAAAAAACTCGGTATTTGCACTTTTTTAGGCAAAACCGAACCTTCCTCTAGGTCCTTGCACCGGACCAAATAAAAACTCGTTTGGGACAGCCTAAGTTTAAAAATGTAATTTTAGAAGAATTGATTTGATTAAATTTAAAATT
>NW_021535226.1:0-382 GCF_001605985.2 Dendrobium catenatum | reverse complement strand
TGTGGATACTAACATAAAATCATCAGAATTTAATGCATAGAAAAAGCAATTTAAAGACTTTGCATTTAATTGAGCATTAAATTGTTCTTCCCTGTTTCATTGACTAAAAGGAATATAAATTTTAACTCCATTAATACTTCATGACGGTGATGAATAACCAGTTAAAATCATATGCCACATGCGAAAATCAATCGATTGCAAGAAAATAGACATGCGAGTTTTCCAAAAATCAAATGACATTTTTTCAAATAAAGGAGGTCTAGTGATTGAATATCCTTCTGCAATATTATGATTTGAAAAATTAGCCATGGATCGAAATTCAAAAGCTTTCAAACTTTAATTTTTGAATCCCGCTCTGATACCACTTGAATGTTCGTTCGGG
>NW_021535225.1:0-225 GCF_001605985.2 Dendrobium catenatum | reverse complement strand
TCGAGTTCAGAAAACTGAGTTGTTTGCAAAAATGGGTTGAGTTCGGGTTGACCTGAATAGTGTTGGGTCGATTTCGGGTTCAACCCAAACCCGATCCCTGTCCCAAAATTAACACCCCTTTGATCGATCATGTCAGCAATTTTTTCCATGTTCATGATGTTATTGAAAATATTTCACTAGCATGTTAAGACTTCTTCCCATTCAAATCCATTTTTTTGATCAATA
>NW_021535224.1:0-673 GCF_001605985.2 Dendrobium catenatum | reverse complement strand
CATGCACAGGAAGGGTTGCATCTTGTCATCAATGTTGACCATTAACAACTGTACGGCATATTTTTCTTCTAATTACTGCTCACATTTTATACTTAGATTTCTCCAGCGAGTGATGTATTTTGTCACTGATTCTTCTCTTTTTCTTTTCTCCAGAGCGAGGTCAGCGATCGTTTTCTTCTTTGTTGCACTGGCGAATCTCTTCACGAACATAATTTCCAACTATGCAAAGGTCTTCACAGAATCATTTGGCAATTCAGCGTACCATTCGAAAGCAGTTGCTGTCAAACTGCTGACGAATTATCGGAAGAGTAGGGCGTCATTACCTCCTGTGCTACCGCAGGTGGCTTTAAACTGTGCCAGGTGTTGCCTGGGGTTGTTATTACCGTTGCAAGTATTGAACTTTGGTACAGAATACCCTTTTGGGTACGGTACTTAGTCGTACTCAGCAGGGTACGAACGACATTTGCCCACCAACTTTTCTGCTTGATCGATGGCTATAATAGCCCTTATCTTTTCTGTGATGATTACTTCTAATTGTGCAGCAGTCACTGGTTCGGAAGTACTTGTAACATTTTGTGGGGTGGGCTGACGGATGACATTTTGAACTTCGTTGCCACCTTCAAGAGTGCCTCGTACTCCTGAGACTTGAGGCATTTTAAAGTTTGGAGGATCC
>NW_021535223.1:0-563 GCF_001605985.2 Dendrobium catenatum | reverse complement strand
ATTGATTTACTAGCATTATGTAGCTAAATTTGCACTGTGTTTCTTTTAGCTATTTTTTCTTTGGCAACTTGGATTATCCATGTGTTCCGGCGGATTTCGTCCGCCGGTAATAAGGGTTTTCCTGTAGTGGGCCAAATTCAAGATGCCATAATCCTAGAAAAACAAACTACTTAATGCATACAATTCAAAAGGAAATCTCTAAACAATCCCGTGTGGACCGGCTGGACCGGTCCAATGGACCGTTCTTACACTTTGTTTCGGTTTCGACTAGTAAGGAAGACAGATTTGTGATAAAAAAAGTATTAAATTTAATTCAATTACCACTTGTGCTTGCTGTTTACATTTGATCTCTATTTATTTCAATGGATTTAAAATTCAAAATAACTTATAGATGGAAACTAATTTCAATAAAATAGGAAACTATCCTAAAATAAATAAAAGCATTTAAATTCTGCTTGAAATACTCCTTAGTGGCCTGCGTGTGGATAGGAGTTAGTTGCTATCTTGTTGCTAGACTTGGCAATGAATGTGATGAGGACATCGACAGACGCTACCGACATGTT
>NW_021535222.1:0-280 GCF_001605985.2 Dendrobium catenatum | reverse complement strand
ACGTAATAAAAGTTCGACATGAGGAGGTCTATGAACAGAAAGAGATGTGTATTTGTACATGATATCCCTTTTGAGTGGGAGTTAATTTTAGGATTTTTTTATTATTATAGATACTTAATTTCATAAATAAATTCATTCAAAATTAAATTATTTTATTTTATAAAATGAATAATACTTTTAGAATTCATTATTCCATTTTATTAGCAAGATACTTTTTTATGCCATGTCAATTTTTGATCTATAATTAGTTTGTATTTGTGTATATTTAAAATAAACCAAT
>NW_021535221.1:0-281 GCF_001605985.2 Dendrobium catenatum | reverse complement strand
ACTTCGGGTAGAAGACCGACGAAGATTCGTCGACGAGCAGAAGTCCGACGACGAGTAGAAGTCCGCTGACGAGCAGAAATTCGATGACAAGGAGAAGTCTGACGTCAGGTAGAAGTTCAACTTCGGGTAGAAGACCGACGAAGATTCGTCGACGAGCAGAAGTCCGACGACGAGTAGAAGTCTGCTGGCGAGCAGAAGTCTGACGATGCGTAGAAGTCTTCCTACGAGTAGGAGTCTGACGTCTGGTAGAAATTCGATGTCGGGTAGAAGTCCTATCCGAG
>NW_021535220.1:0-662 GCF_001605985.2 Dendrobium catenatum | reverse complement strand
TTGTCCACCATTCTGCACCTTGAATTTCACAGCTGCTTTAGATATGTTTGACTTTCTAAAACTACTGAGGAGAGTACCTGCATTGTAGCAGGATACCTCTTGTTTGTTTCCTCTCCAGTAAAGAATACCCTACCATTGTCGATGCTCTTTGCCAAAATATCATAATCAACACCAGAAGATCCAACAACCACATAAGAATATGATCTATATGTGAACTTATCTACTCCCCAATGAGTGCATATAACCTGTAATAGATTAGGAACCTGAATTAATTCCCTTGGGAGCGAACATACCGCAAAGAATACTGAGCGCACTTTCAATTGGTTCCGTTGGAGGAGCCTTCACAAAAGTAATGGTTGGTTCCCTACCCTTTCTACTCGAGCATAACCAGAAATCAAAGCCGTCTAAGACACAACAATCCGTCGGACAATTCATCAAATATCTTGCGAGCATAATTCAGATCCGAGAACCGAGCATAGGCTCAAGTATAGAGGCCGATGGAGCAGGCTTTGAGATAAAATTGTTGGGCTTAGGGCATCCGCACAGAAGCATGAAAGCAAAGAGATGGAAACCTGGTGGATTGGCAATTGCTAAGGTTCTCCTCGGCGAACATAATCCAAGAGGAAGGCTACCACTCACTTGGTATCCACAAGATTTCATCA
>NW_021535219.1:0-418 GCF_001605985.2 Dendrobium catenatum | reverse complement strand
TTGCCGAAAGGTGTTTGGGCTCATGGATTGAATGGGAAATTTTTCCAACCAATCGAGTATGAAGGAATTCCGGCGATCTGTCTCGGGTGCGGGATGGTTGGTCACAAGGCTGAGGTGTGTAGGGTGCAAAAGCCGGAGCCTAAGGTACTTAACCCGAGACCATACAGGTCTGATCTTGTGCACACGGGCTCTGAGAGGGCCAATTCCCTAGGCCAGGACGGAGCTGATTGTTCTTTCCACGGTCCTAGCTCTTCGGAGGATGGGACCACAAACTGCGGAGATGATTGTGGGGAATGGACCATTGTGACGAGAAGATGAAGATCCCGACCGGCCAAGGCTGGAGAGAAACTAAACAATAGCGTCAAGGGGCAGGCATTGCCGGTTGGAAAATTTGACAACAACTCTGTTTGGAGAGTGG
>NW_021535218.1:0-220 GCF_001605985.2 Dendrobium catenatum | reverse complement strand
CAGGAAATTCGAAGACTTTTTATTGACTTTGAATTTGGCACTCATCTGGCATGGCACTTCCTGAAGAGCCTCCCCAACATTTAAAAATATCAGGTGGCATTCTCCAAGGTTGATCAATTAATGTTTGAAATTTTCTCAAAGATCTTCTCAATGACAGGAGGACACTCTTGTTTTGGTTAAAACGTCTCCACCGATCTCTCGGTAGGCTAAGATATGCATC
>NW_021535217.1:0-321 GCF_001605985.2 Dendrobium catenatum | reverse complement strand
GTGGTGGTTATGGGGGAAATGCTGGTGGATATGGAAACCGTGGTGGGGGCTATGGCGGTGACGGCTATGGTAGCGGAGGGTATGGCGGAGGCGGCGATGGTGGTGGTGCTTCTGCCGGTTATGGTGGAGATAGCTATGGAAGTGGAGCCGGTAGTTATGGCAGTGGAGGTGCTGCTGGTGGTTTTGGTGGCGGGACTGGTGGCAACAATTACGTTGCTGGAGGTGCTGGTGGGAGTGAAAACTATGGTGGCAGTGGTGTTGGACAAAACTATGCAAGTGCTGCTGGCAACTTGGGCGGTGGTTCTGACAAATACAATTTCA
>NW_021535216.1:0-384 GCF_001605985.2 Dendrobium catenatum | reverse complement strand
CATTAAAACTCTTGGTGTAACTATATATCAGACGCTTCGTCGCTTCCTCGTTGCTGCATTCAGCATTATTTTTGAATGGAAAATATGCATTTATATATAAGCAAAAAAATAATTAACTTGATATTTATTAAAAAAAAAATCGGAACCAGAAAATCGAGAAAAAAGATAGGACTTGTTTGGGCAGATCACCTTAATCCAGTTGCTTTCTGGAGCAGTTCTGAGTGAGCTAATGGTGGCAGGGCAACTAATTCACTTGGCTTTTCTCCCATGTACACGATGTATGGCTATAGATTGTTCACATTAAAAAATTGCATGCAATTGTGGTAAACAAAAGAAATAATAAATACTGTGAAATGAATATTGCAATCATACTCTTTGGTTGAG
>NW_021535215.1:0-230 GCF_001605985.2 Dendrobium catenatum | reverse complement strand
TCAACTCTGAGGGACAAATATAAGAATTTATCCACTTCCCTTTGAGAGAAAATTATAATAAATGGAGACTGGAGACTACACGAGAGAGAGAGAGAGAGAGAGAGAGAGAGAGAGAGAGAGAGAGAGAGAGAGAGTATTGCTTGATATGCATAAAGTTAAGTGTTGTAAAGTTGAGGATACTCACATGAATGAGATAGTGTACACTTAAGAGATAGTGTAAAAGGACTGCA
>NW_021535214.1:0-640 GCF_001605985.2 Dendrobium catenatum | reverse complement strand
AAATGAACACAAACATGAACACTCACATACTCGGTTTGGCTCGGTTCGTTTGCAGCCCTAGGTTTTTCATATCATGGTCACAGTTGCTACTTGGCTATTACTTTAAAAAAAAATACTTTCATTATAACAACTTTATGTTCATCTTTACAAAAAAAACTGTAATTATCTCAAACAAGCTCAGTCACATATGAGTGGTTTACAAAGGAATTTTTTATATGGAGAAGCTGTAGCATACTATAAAATTATTGTGAGGTAAGTAATTTTTTAAAAATTATTAAGAGTGTTATAAATATATTACTTAAAAAAAAAAACGACTGCAACTTTTTTTACATGCAATTTTGTTACAACACCCATACAGTAGTACAACTGGTTGCAAAAAGCCTAGCGTCTTGAAAAAAGATAAGCATTTATGATCTCTAGAGCAAGCTAAAAAGCTAGGCAAAGGTGTTATTCTCTCATTAAGGTGTTGCATATTTTCATGATTCCTTGAGCGCATCATGTCTTTGAGCTCGATTAGCTTCAATCTCTTGATAGATGATCATACATCCCAGGAATTTGCCTAATTCAACTATAAAGGCACACTTGGCCTAGTTGAGTTACATATTATAAAGTAAAGGGGTGAAATTATTTATATATATAT
>NW_021535213.1:0-443 GCF_001605985.2 Dendrobium catenatum | reverse complement strand
TGTAAGCATTCTATTGCTAAGGTTTTATTTGGGACTGCTTTCTTATAGCTTTATTGTTTAAATCATAATCATAGGTTTTGTTTCGTAATTGCTTTCTTGACAATTTTTAATTTTTTTTTTCTAAAGTAGTTTTACAACCTCCTTTATAAAAAATTACAGTTATCTTAAACGCATCATAAGATGATGACAACAACAAAAACAATAAGGCTTCGTTTGAGACGGCTTTCTTATTGCTTCTTAAAGTAATTTTTTAGTACAAAAATAAATTTTTTTGTACTAAGAAGCTGCTTTAAGAAGCATAAAAAAAGCCGTCCTAAATGAAGCCTAAGTCTTTATTTCACTATGTGGGGTTAGTCTCTTTTTTGCTTTCGCAATTTTCTTATTAAAAGTCAAATTCTAATTTAAATTTACTAAACAATTATCATTTCTAATGCATTCTAATC
>NW_021535212.1:0-2075 GCF_001605985.2 Dendrobium catenatum | reverse complement strand
GGGATAAAGAATTGATATTGTTGTTGTTGTTCATAGTTGATAGTTGATGTAGATGGTTAGTTTGGTCCGCTTGTAGCCCTATGTGATCACGCATAAGATAGATGCGTGAATAAGATAGTTTGGTTCGCTTGTAGCTATATGGGATAACACATAAGATAGTTTGGTCCGCTTGTAGCCCTATGGGATCACACAAGCTATTATATAGCAACTTTCTTGGGTTAATGCCTTTTGCTTTGGAGATCTATTTCATTGAAAATTAAACTATGAGTAAATCCACTCATCCACCTAAATTATAACACGTTTGCACATGCATGTATTCTAATAAATATTTTGATAACTATGTAGGTTGACATTTGCTTCAACGTCCAAATGACTATCCAAGAAGAGAGATATTTGATGTATAACAGATTGTTGCCTGGTCGAAAAGAATTGACAGTTGAATTTATAGAGGGAGTTGAAACTTTCAATCAAGTTGCATCTCAACTGCCTTCCTTTCAGTATGATAAAATGTTTAGATGTCCATGTTTGAAGCATAAAAATCTAGCATTCCTCAAGCCCGATGATGTGAAGCTTGATTTATATCGTAGGGGATTTCTTCCAAACTACTGGATTTGGACATCACATGGCGAGTACAAGCCACACAGAGATGCTCATGACGGTTCATCTACAGCTTATGAAACATTTGATGAAGATCAAATGAGTAGACCCTATGAAGACCTTATTTTTGATGTAGCAGGTCATAATTTAAGGTCTAATGTGGCGAAGAGCCACCAAATGCAGAAACACAAAAATTCTTTGAGTTATTACATTCAGCTCAAAAGCCAATTTGGGATGGTTGCAGTACACATTCGAAATTATCCATTACAGTGAGGATGCTAATTATTAAAACTGAGAATAATATTCTCCGTGAGTGTTTTAATGACGTTATTGGTCTTATGAAGGAAACTAATCCAGCTGGCAATTTAATTGCCTCAAACTTGTGCCGAACAAAGAAATTAGTATCCAAGCTGGGTCTCACTGTTATAACAATTGATTGTTGTATCAATAGATGTATGTTATACTATATAGATGATACATCAGAAGTTATTTATCGCACCTGCAATGCTCCTCGGTTTAAGCCAAACTCAAGAAATCAACGTCGTCTAAAGAAAGATGTGTCATATTCCCGTTTGTTTTATTTACCAATCATTTCAAGATTTCAGCGACTCTATGCATCAATGAGTTTAGCAGGCCATATGAGATGGCATAAGGAGAAAATAACAAAAAGTGATGTTCTTTCTCATTCATCAGATGCTGAAGCGTGGAAACATTTTGATCGAGTGCATACTTCATTTACTGCTGAACCCCGCAACATAAGATTGGGATTATGTATTGATGGTTTTACTCCCTATAGTCAAATAGCTACATCGTACTCTTGTTGGTTAGTTATATTAACACCATACAACTTTCCACCAGAGATGTGTATGACTACTCCATTCATGTTCTTAACTCTGATTAAACCTGGACCACATAATCCGAAAGCAAAAATTGATATCTTTTTGCAACCATTAATTTATGACCTCAAATTATTATGGGAAGAAGGAGTGCTCACATATGACATATCAACAAAACAAATTTTTTTCCTTCGAGCTGCTTTGCTGTGAACCATCGGTGACTTTCCAGCTTATGGTATGTTGTCTGGTTGGAGCACATCAGGGAAATTAACATGTCCTTACTGCATTGAGAACAGTAAAGCTTTCACATTAAAATATGGATGGAAAAATACTTGGTTTGATTGTCATCGTATATTTCTACAAGCTAATCACCAGTTTCGAAGAAATAAGGAAGCATTTGTTAAAAATAGAATTGAGCGGTCACCTCCTCCACCTAGATTAAGTGGTGATGATGTACTTCAGAGAATATCCAATATTCCAATAATTATTGATTTTCAAATGCTATCAGAGTCTAAATTTTTGGGTTATGGTGTTGAACATAATTGGATAAAAAATATATTTTTTGGACATTATCTTATTGGAGAACTAATTTGATAAGGCATAATTTGGATGTTATGCACATTGAGAAGAACTTCATGGATA
>NW_021535211.1:0-216 GCF_001605985.2 Dendrobium catenatum | reverse complement strand
CTAAATAATTATTAAATTTTTAACAAATTTATAATTTTTATATGTTATTAAAATGTTTTGATTGCATAATCATTAGTGTATTATTGTGATTACTTGAAATCATCTGACCAAAAATGAAAAAGGTTGATTTTAACTCATGGTTTTACAACCCAGACAGACATTGCACTATTGTATAATATAATTTGAGCTATAATGTTTTATTTGGAAAATTTGAGG
>NW_021535210.1:0-1162 GCF_001605985.2 Dendrobium catenatum | reverse complement strand
AAAACAATGGGGGGAAGGTAGCAAATGACAATAGCGGCTGTAGCCGGCATCAATGGGGAGAGGTAGCGGGTGATAGTAGCAGCGGCAGCAACAAATGATGTATTTGAAAATCGATCGTTAATCACCTCAATCAACAACAATTTATTATATGATGGCGAAGGAATTCATGAAAGAGAATTATTGTCACATAATTTATAACTTACTGTTCATCAATATAAGATATAAAACCTGATGCTGTATAATTCAATGATTGGAGGTCGCTATCTTCAGACGTGTCATTTATAATTTTTATTGGGCTGAAGAATGTTGGTAATGATCACGTTATAATCAGCATTCAATGGTTATCTTTATGATTATGATGTTGGATATGGTCGTTTTCATTAGGATTTTAGATAATAATTCAAATTATAAACACGCAGTTCATCTTGATTTGTTAGTTGGGAGCTTTGGCTATTATCAATCAAGAAGTGTTGAGTTCGAATATTGTGTATATTATGTGTATGTAAATTTGTCCTAATTGACCTAAATATCCTAAAAAAAATTCTAATGAAAGTTATATTTGTATAGTTGATAGTTATAACTTTTAAAATACATATTATTTCATTTCATGCTTAGCCAATCTTTTGACCCTCCGAACCCTTAACATATATAAGCTACCTTGTTTTCCCTAGAAAAAAAAATTTAGTGAAACCATAGTGTTTGTTTGGAGAAATTACTCTGAGCGGTCACCGAATGGCGTTCAAAGGTGAATCAGAACGCGTCACATTATTTTTTACTGTATACTGCTTGGTACCGGATGACATGACACATTCTAATTCGCCTCTACACTGTTTGATGACCAAACAGAATAATTTCTCGTATTTTTAAGTGTTTGAGTTAATATAACTAATATATAACTAATATCCCCAAATTTTCCCAAAAAAAAAAAAAAAAATATAACTAATATGAATTTAATATTTTTTTTAGAAAATACACCATGTGCAAGGATTTTTTTTTTGTCTGGATGTAAAAACCAAGTGCTCGGTAGCAATTTTCTTATCTTTGTAATAAGAATCAATGGACGGGTGTGATCAATCTATCAAGATCATAGTCGACTTTTACGTGTGATTTGATTGCCTATGGCTTATGATGGCTGCTTCAGGACAACAGCACAACACCTAAC
>NW_021535209.1:0-1019 GCF_001605985.2 Dendrobium catenatum | reverse complement strand
GGTAGTTTTGTGTAATATTAGGCATTCATTTCTACTTTTTTTTATGTGAATGTCTATTCAGTTGTATGCCACTCGAGTGATTGACTAATAGATTTTCAAGACCAAGCTATGACAGATGGGAAGAGTGCTAGTTAGACATCATCAATACAGAGTACTGCTCTTGCTATTTGTTCTAATTTGATGACTCATTTTGTCAATCTGGTAACACAGTTGATCGGTGAAACCTATAGAAAGAACTCTTTTGTCTGATTTGATGATGTAGATAATCATTTACGTTTTTGGTGTGAAAGCCTCCGAGGCTTAAGACGATTAGAGCAATAGAGGACCGATTAATGAGACTTAAGAAGAATTTTAATGGTATGTAATGTTCACTTGAGAGAAAGGTGCCCCTGATTATGTTTTTGGTAGATGGAGAGGCTAAGCATTAGTGGTTGGGCCAGTAAAGGGAGACGTTTTAAGGAAGGTTGAATTCCCTGATTAGCTGTGAAGAGTTCACAAATATTTTTTTATCAGGGTCATTTGTACCTACATTTGCACGTTAGTAGACCAAGAGACATTTTTTAGACAAATCAGGGGAGCGTGAAAGTTATATAATATAAGGTCAAGTTTATTATATTAGTTATGTGTGCTTCACAGTTGGTTAACACTTCTAATTAGGTGTTATAGGATTCTGAGAGTTCTATGAGACAGTCTGAGGCATTAGTTCCACTTCACATTATTAATTTCTCTAAGTTAGTAGAGATGGCCTATTTGGTTGAGAATGATTTATCATCTATTCAATAGTTATGAGCTGTTAGTAGGAAAATGTTTGGCAATAAAGCTTCCAGCAGTGGGTTTTTTTTTTTGAAGAAGAAGAAGAGTATGTTCAAATCTATTGATTCCAAGAGAGGTGGATCATCAGTTTCAGCTCCTATGGGTGGTAGCATTGCTAATTATGAAGATTTTAGTGCGGCACCTATAGATTTATAAGTTAAAATTTTAACTAACTAACTTCAATATTTATTAGGTAATTACTTAGA
>NW_021535208.1:0-353 GCF_001605985.2 Dendrobium catenatum | reverse complement strand
TCTACACATCACAGATCTCAAGAACTTCAACATATACATAAAAACATAAATGTCCATTAACACAGATTGTTCAATAGCATCAACCAACTAATATTAAAAATATTACAGATTATTCAATAACACAAATTCAAAAAAGTAAACAAGTTCACATGACTAAATTAAACTAGTTTGAATTCGTGGACTCACCTCAGCTGGAGCTACCTCTTTTCCACTCAACTACTCCTTCATTTTGCGCATTTCATCCAACAACTAATTGTATTGCTCCTGCATCTGCATTTGAACCTATGCTTGCAACTGAACTTGCCAATCAGCTTGTGATTTCATTACTTGTTCTAGCTCTTCTTGAAGGGCAG
>NW_021535207.1:0-200 GCF_001605985.2 Dendrobium catenatum | reverse complement strand
ATTTACATTTCTGTCTTTATATACAAAAGCATGTGTTAAAATGTTTATTGGGTGCGCAATAGAAATGCATGTCTTTCCTAGGTTTCTTCTTTTGTTTTTGTGGGTGTGGCCTGGACTTGATCACGTTACGCTCTTAGGATAAAAACTAAGTTTTCTACCCCTTAACATGTAAGCAATCTTAAAATAAAATCAAATTAGGC
>NW_021535206.1:0-1144 GCF_001605985.2 Dendrobium catenatum | reverse complement strand
ACAAGAGAAACTGCCCAAAAATTGTAAGTATTCAATTATGTACGCAGTGAATCGTCCCGTACGATCGTGGATCATCCTGGACGATTTTACTTAAATGGTCAGAAACAAACCTTATGTATATTGGTACGAATTATTTTCGTACATGCTAATCGTCCTGTACGAACCAAGTTCATTCGGTACGAAACAGTTATTACATAGGTTGGTTCACAAAATTTTTTAGGACGTAACAAACTGACGTAAGTCGGTTCAATTCATCTTGGGACGACTAGTTTTTGTTTGGAACGAATAAAGCAAGCTTCAATACAGAGACGTTCGTCCTGGGACCAACCTTATTTTTCGTCTGGACGAATGGAGCGAGCCTCAATATAGAGACATTCTTCCTGGGACGAATCTTATTTTTCTCGTCTGGACGAACAGGGGATGGTGAGAATACAGAGACGTTCGTCCTAGGACGAAGCATTGATTTCGTCTGGACGAATAGTAGAAAGTGAGAATCCCGAGACATTCGTCCCGGGATGACTATTAAAATCATCCTAGATGATTAGGACTTAGAAAAATTTTCTCTCCGCTTGTTCGATCCATTCCTCTCCTTAGGGGTAATTGACATGATTGTCCCGTACGAACTAAGTTTGTCCTGTATGATCAGTTCACAAAAAAAGTTCCCCAAGTGTGTATATTGTGATTTTTCACTCAATTACAATCACTCCCTCTCATATCAAAACTTATGAAAATTTGTTGAATTTGATTACAAGTCTTCAATATCATGGAGTTGATTTTCCTGAAATGTTAGTACACACTAGAGCAAGAAATAAATGTTCCAAATAGTGTTACGAGATATATGTAAAACAATAATAAATAAAATCATCAAAATAATACAAGTTGCAAGAATGTAAAACATGCAAAGTAGCAACTCTCTTAACAATATCCACCTTTTTGATGATTACAAAACAATTATATTTTATAGGAATTCCAATTCTAAATATCTCCCTAAACTCCCCCTGAATTGATGAATACATGAAATATAAGGAGGCTTATATGTAATTTTTTTTTTGCTTTTAATTTTGATGAAACAACCACAATAAGAACAACCAAAACCCAAAAAAAATTAAAAAAACAAAACAAAACAAAAAAATAAATAATTTCT
>NW_021535205.1:0-771 GCF_001605985.2 Dendrobium catenatum | reverse complement strand
CAAAAACTTGAAATAATGTTTAGTCGCATTGTCGCAACTGGCGACAATGTATGGATTCCGAACTCTGGCATTTTACCATCTGAACTAATAGACGAACAACATAATTCATCTGCGGAAGATGACCTACATGATGATGACCCACATATAGAAATAGGTAATGGAGAAGAAGCTACATTTACAGCTGCTTCCCAAAGATCTCAAAGTTCAGCACCATTCCCAAAAAGGAAGAGAGTTAAATCAGCTAAGTTAGCGGGGAAGCAACTATTCGTTAATCATATTGAAAGTTTAGTTAATGTTGCGCAATCAATGAGCTCTGCCATAGCAACATCAACTAGTCAACGTAGAACAGTGACAATACTTGATGCGGTCGCAAAGATATCAACCATACCAGAAATTTATGATGATTTGAAATTCTATTATTTTGCAATTGAGTTCTTACAAGATAAAAACAATTGAGAGAGTTTTATGGGAATCCTAAATGAGCGAAAAGTTTGGTGGCTTAGACGATGCTTGAACAAAAGTTCCAACTAGAATTATATTGAAATGTATTCTCTTTGGTTATGTATTAGATTTTGTGATTCTGTTCGGAAATAGCTTTTTTTTTTAAACTTATTCAAAACTATAACAGCTATGTAATGTTCCCTTAGATTTTACATTAATGTGGTAAGCATCCATTTATTATCTACCGTACCATGATGTCATCAAAACTTTTTTCAGCTGAATCATATTACTGTGACATACATGGAGAGGATTACTTCATGTCCTCTGTAT
>NW_021535204.1:0-464 GCF_001605985.2 Dendrobium catenatum | reverse complement strand
CCAAAATTTTCACTGAAATCTACAAAGACTTGAACAATTTGAAGACCTTCTTGGGCAACAATATAGAGGACCTGTACTTGAACAAAAATATACAAAACTTGAACTAAAATGAGCAGAGGACCTATACGAAGAACAGTGGACTTGTGGACTAAAACTCTCAGTGATTTTTAAAGGTCAAAATCAAATAAAAATAAAATCAAACTGGAGTCGAAATCAAATCATTTGAAATTGAAATTGTACCTACAAAGACTTCAGAAGACTCTGAACAAGCACTTGAACTTGTTCTTGGAACTCGAACTGTGCAATATCAGGGGATCCGAATATAGAACATCAAACAAAGACTTTGATTTGGGCTGGATCCGAATCCGAATTAAGCAGTTGAACTCGCACTTGAACTCAGACTATACGACATCAAGTGGGGACTTGCAAACTTGATGAATTCAAGTCTGAATGAAACTGAATTT
>NW_021535203.1:0-414 GCF_001605985.2 Dendrobium catenatum | reverse complement strand
TAAAATGAAGTATTGTAAGTTGAGCCATATTTGATTATATAATTTGTAATCTTGATCACCATAGGCTTCCTCGTTTAACAAGTAATTGCGCAAGAAATGTCTCCTCCGAGGGGAGGACGCTTTAATAACAGCACCGGAGCATTCTTGTTTAATTATCTAAACGATTATTCATGTTTTTAATAAGTTTCATTTCTTATAATGAAAAATTTTTTTAATTAGAAATTTTTATTTAAAAAAAGCTGTTCCAAACAAAACTTTAAACTTCTTGCTGCTTCTATCTTATCTCTTAACCCCTTAAAACAAAAGTTATTTTAACTGATATCTTTCAATTAAATTTATTATGTACACAGAATGTTTATCAACGTCTGAAATGTTTATATGCCAAAAAAAAAAAAAAACTTATGGTTCTGCAAT
>NW_021535202.1:0-327 GCF_001605985.2 Dendrobium catenatum | reverse complement strand
GTATTAGAATGCTACTTTAAGAAGCAGTAATAAAGTCGTCCCAAACGAAGCCTAAATTGGAGCAACCTTATACTTTGAGATTAAGGCTTCATTTGGGACGTTTTTCTTATTGTTTCTTAAAGCAGCTTTTTAGTATAAAATTTTTAATTTTTAAACTAAAAAGTTTTTTTAAGAAACAGTAAAAAAACCGTCCCAAATAAATCCTAAGACTTCATTCAGGACGACATTCTTAATGTTTCTTAAAGTAGTGTTTTAGTAAAAAAAATTAATTTTTTGACTAGAAAGTTATTTTAAGAAGCAAGGAGAAAGTCACCCCAAACAAAACCC
>NW_021535201.1:0-215 GCF_001605985.2 Dendrobium catenatum | reverse complement strand
CATGTCCAAAATTCGACTACGAAAATACAAAACAGTGCACAACTCAATCAAAAATCAATATCTCTGAAAACAGAAATAGGATTCGGAGTCCTTACAGCGAGATCTTCAATCCTTCCAACAACAGCGACGGACGAAAAGCGCTCCGCGGCCTCCGAAATCCAAGCTTTCTTCTCTTTTCCTTTCTCTCTCCTCAGATATTTTCGTTTTATAAAATG
>NW_021535200.1:0-1187 GCF_001605985.2 Dendrobium catenatum | reverse complement strand
GTGCCGGGTCAGTTCCGGGTTCGACCCGAACCCGACCCCTTGACCCGAATTGACACCCCTACCCACTATAGATAGAAGAGAAATGTTTCTGTCCAAATCAGTTCCATTAACAAGAGCTTGATGTTCGTGATTTGAGGGATTCCTCAGCCACTCCATAACAAGCTCCTTCTCCTTGGCTCAACCAATCATGAGATCATTTTTAGGCAAGGATACCGTTTCACGTGCTCTATGCAGCTCAAACTGCTGCTTCTGAAGCTCCTTTGCGTGTTTTACAAGATGAAGGAAAGTATCAAGACCAGTTGTTGAAACTTTATCAAGTGCTACTGGCTGGATCTTTACACTGGTGGCGAGGCCATGGGCGTTTCTGGGGCAGTTTTTGCGCCTGGAACTTCTTCTTTATCCTCATTTGAGTGTTCTGATGCTGGGTTCCTTTGCTTTTTTTTGTGTCATTTACCACACTTTTGGCTCTCTTATAGGTTTTATTTTGTTATGGGTGGTATAGTTGGGGTTTCTTATATCTTTTGTCCTGCATAAGTTGGTATTTTTGCTTATGTTGGAGTCTTACTTGTAATCTCTTATTTTGTAACATTTTCTTTCTATGAATATACGGGCTTTGGGCCCAAATTTTTCCCCAAAAAAAAAAACTTATCAAGTTTCTGCACAGCCTCCTTCAGTCACTATTAGATATGCTCTCTATTTTAAGGCTTTACATTGGAAGGGAAAGGACCTGGTTTTTGAACGGTTCGGATTTCTTGGATAGTTTCATTTTTGGTTGTTTTGCTGCTTGGATTATGATGACCGTAGCCAACTGGACATCCCCTCTCGCGTGGCTTTTGTTTCTCCTGATGTCCTCTCAACGATTCCTGAATTTTGGCTTACCAGTTCGTCTCGTCTTGCCTCCAGCGAGGGCCCATGCGCTAACCATCGCCCTGATCTGGCTGGCCCTGCGGCAACCTGGGCAATTTTGAGCTGCTCGTCGATTCATTTGTAACTGGGTGGTTGGCTACACCCTGAGTTCTTCTTGTGGCCCCTTTTGTTCATTCTCCCTTGTTTTGGGAGTTTTGTTGGCTGCTTTTATTTGGTCACTTGTAATTGATTTTTTATTTTCTTTAATTTACGGGCTAAGCCCCAAAATTTTCCTAAAAAAAAGAAGTGGGATCAATTTTGAGAGCTCATTTGCCAATTTT
>NW_021535199.1:0-359 GCF_001605985.2 Dendrobium catenatum | reverse complement strand
ATTTATGGTAGGAAAGTATACATTTTCGTTATTATTAGATTTACTGCATGAAGTTTACGTTAGTGAAAAAAAAAAATTACGTGTAGCATTAGGGTTAAAAAGGTATATTTGTTTTTATGTTTATTTTTGTGTATTATGGTTTTGAAACAAAAAATTGTGAGAGTGGAAAAAATTTTGTGCAAGTGAATGTTTTATTTACACGTCATTTTGAGGCTTCAAAGACTTTAAATGTCAAGGATCTCCATTGCTCATATGAGATGGCCTCACAAAAAAAAATCTTCAAACTCAAGGTTATGATTCATCAAAAAAATGTTGAGGCCTAAAAGCACTTTATACATCTAGAATTTGTTGCTGAAGCA
>NW_021535198.1:0-295 GCF_001605985.2 Dendrobium catenatum | reverse complement strand
TTCACCTTAGTCAAAGTTAAAAAACAAATCGCTTGGAAGTTGAAGAAGTTTGTCGTAGAAGAAGTCGTATTTTATTTCCGGATCGAATTCAGTTGTCGGATTCGCCATTCATGAGTACTTGATGATTAACTCTTCACACTTGATGGAACACTTGTGAAAACAATCAAAGAGAAAGAAATTTCTCTTAAGATCTTGAGAGAATAGTGGACCAAAACCCCAAAATCTGAAAACAATTCCAGTTATTTTGTTTTCTAATATAAGATTCGGACTCTTAGGCATAGGAATTAGAGACTTG
>NW_021535197.1:0-207 GCF_001605985.2 Dendrobium catenatum | reverse complement strand
TCCAAATTAAAAAGATTAAAAAACAATTTTCACTTATAAAATTGAAAACCTTCTCTCTCTCTAATTACATAGCAAGAGTTAGAATTTATATATATGCAGAGAAAGGAAGAAGAAAAGAAATAAAAAAGTAGCCGTTTGTTTTAGTAAAAACAATACACAGCAGAACAGACGCAGCAGTAATAAGTTCAAACCTGGTGAAAAAACTGA
>NW_021535196.1:0-265 GCF_001605985.2 Dendrobium catenatum | reverse complement strand
TGGCCAACATTCGGCACCATAAAGCATTGTAGGCCTCGCCACCATCTTAATGAATCTTCCCATAAGTTTGAGGGGTACTTTTCTATCACACATGAAGCCCAATGCATTCATCCACTTCAACCATCCAACTTGAATTCTGTTGATAATACCCTCATCTATTTCACCATCACTCTAAACAATATATCAAAGATATGTAAAATGAGTACTCTTATTATTGACTTGATCACCCAATGTCACAATCCCCTCACTAGGTCTATTACTACTA
>NW_021535195.1:0-224 GCF_001605985.2 Dendrobium catenatum | reverse complement strand
TAATTAAAGGTGTTATTTATGTTTAGTTAAAATTTTAACAAATAAGCAGAATTAAAATGGACTATAAATAAATTGTATGGGTTGGAAAGTGATTTAGGGTTTGCCTTTCGCGGCTTTTTCTCGCCGCTCTCCGGCGGGCAGGAGGGCGGGCTGGCCTCCTTTTTCCAGGGAAGTTCCTCCTTGCTTTTCTCTTCTCTTTTGTGTTCTTGTTTCTGAGATTTTGC
>NW_021535194.1:0-331 GCF_001605985.2 Dendrobium catenatum | reverse complement strand
CATTTTGCGAGGACTTTATGATCTGAGTCTATATTTCTTATAGGCGCAAGCCCCTATAGTAATTACCCCTCCTAATAATAAGAGAGAACTTTCGATTAAGGCTAGTCGTCAATTAGATACGTAGAGATATATTGTATATGACATTTAATAGCAACATGAGTATTAGTATTTGGAAATGTGATATTTAAAATTGAGAATTTCAACATGTTGCACTTAAATAGATGGTAGGAAAATGGATGATTGACCCGATCAAGATCCCATGGTTTCGTCGTCTCAGGCCATCATGATCCCTAGTCTACTTAGACAAATAAGGTAGTCAATCCAACCTGAT
>NW_021535193.1:0-546 GCF_001605985.2 Dendrobium catenatum | reverse complement strand
CGGTAATTAAGGCTATCACTAACTCTTATAAAGACTATATAATCTTGACACAAACAATTTCTAATAATACAACATAAATGCATGAAAATCATCGAGAGATTGAGAGAAAAATATTACTTATATGTTCTTAAAAGGATCTTTGATGAAGGATGAACACTTCAAGTTTTTCCAAAGATTAACCTGTGAAGCTCGGAGTTTTTCTTTTTTTATATGGAAAATATGAGGAGAATATATCTTTTTTAAGAGAAAAATTTATAGAGTAAAGTGATCATGAGCAATATAAAAAAGCATTTCTGAATGACTAATGATGGAATCAAACAATTTTTCAATTTTTAGGAAGGACTAGCTAATGCTTGCCAAAAAATAGGGTAGCAATGAGCTTGGAAGAGTTTTCGGTGGGCCGTAAAGCCCTTTAGTACCCATTTAGGTTTGTTGCAAGTTGCAACTCAAATAAATACATTTTTAGCCCAAAAATCCTGTTTGTTTGCGAATTGACTAAGCTTTACGGTTGGCAACCTTTAAGGTTTAGCAGTGACCCGCCAAATG
>NW_021535192.1:0-656 GCF_001605985.2 Dendrobium catenatum | reverse complement strand
AGAGCTGGATGCAGCACAAATGAATGGATGGAGTTGCCTGCTCGACAAGTCATATCAGGATTTGATGATCTATATTTAGATTAATAGGATAGAGGAAACACTCATTAATGGCATGGCTTCCGTAATTGGAGTTGCAGGTATTGCTTTCCAGAATGAATTCGGTAATGTCGGCACTGGTTCATGCTTTGTCCGCAGCTGCATGCATGGGAAGGCATAAAGATTGCAATGTGTGAGATTAAGGCTTTGTTTGGAACGGCTTTTTTATTGCTTCTTCAAGCAGCTTTATTTAATTTTTATATTAGAAAACTGCTTTAAAAAACAGTAAAAAACCTGTCCCAAATGAATTCTAAGGCTTCGTTTGGGACGGCTTTCTTACTGCTTCTTAAAACTATTTTTTTGTAATAATTTTGGCGAAACAGTTGTAATTTGACCATAACCTAATCATCTACACAATTGTAAGTCTTGACGATGCTGGTCTATCGTGGTTTTCATTCAATGTTGAGCTTGATGGATATTTTTGCGAAGAGTTTGTTAGAGGCTATTACAGGTGGTTAATAAAGTATCAGGGTGTTGATTTCTAGCGTATCATGGGCATATGATGGTATGGAGGGGGGTAATCTGCATAGAGGGCCTAATATGGGGACATTTGGATGGTT
>NW_021535191.1:0-264 GCF_001605985.2 Dendrobium catenatum | reverse complement strand
ATTAATTTTTAGTATAAAACTTATATAAATCTTTTTGGGGCTTCAAAAATTAAAAAAAAATCATAAAATAGCTCATTTTATTTTAAAAAATTCTAGTGAAACCAATTTACAAAACATATAACTGATGATTCCAAAATCTTCACTTGTATTAACAGGTGTTAGTTTCTTAAGGATTTGCTTCAGTTCCAAAAAAATTATGAAAAAATTATTATAATTAAAGAAAAATAAAATCTAACTTATGGAGAAAACAATTTTCAAATGTGA
>NW_021535190.1:0-1370 GCF_001605985.2 Dendrobium catenatum | reverse complement strand
CCTCGAGGCGCAGTTACGCAATTTTAAACCTTGATCAAGAACATAACACAAATGCTCATTGTGTCAGTCATGATCGAGAATATTACTAAGATTTATTCTCAAACAATTTCCTGTCAGTAAGGACACGACACATGTCCTATAACCGAATGTTTCATCGCCAAATGATACCGAAGGTAAACGGTTATGACCGAGGCTCTCTAAACAGGGTGGTTTGCTGCCAAATGTCACCACTAAATTATGGTTATGGCCAGAGCCCGTATGCTCAATAATGGCATCAAATCATTGAGAATGAATCAATAGGATATAATCGATAGTGCATAAAATCCTTTATTAGCTAAGGTGGATTCAAATTTGTCCCCTTAGGCAAATACCCAACCCAAGTCTATAAGGTATCCTTAGACGAAACACCCTGACTGTTATTCGTATCTCAGGTTTAAGTCCCTTCATGAAGTTCCCTTCTAAGGTTGACTCTGAAATATGATTCAATATGCTAGCCAAGTACTCAAATCTATCTCAGTAATCTGCCACATTTCCCTCCCAAATCAAGGCAAAGAATTGCTCATAGAAGTCTCCTCCCTCATCGGCTCAGAAACGCTCTAATAAGTAATCTTTGAACTCTCTCCAGCTCTGGATGGGCTCCCTCCTATCACGCCACTGATACCATTCCAAGGCTTTTCCTTCCAAACACAATCATGTTGCTGTCAGCTTCTCTTCCTCTGTCAACCCGTTGACATCAAAGTAATGCTCCACCTTGAAGATCCAGCCATGGTCGTCTTCACCCTCAAAGACGAACATCTTCAGCTTTCTCACACGTGGGTCTCCCTCGTGTCCCATGAATCCTCCATAACCTCTCATTCCTCGAAAGGGAGGTGCTCCCCAACTGTCACGATCTTCCCTTCGACGATTATATCCAAATTCTTCATCGTATTCCCCTCTTCTCCCTTCAAAATCAGCACCTCGACGATGAAATTCTTCCCTTCTTTCGACAAAATCAGCACCCCTCTGATCATATCCCAAACTCATCTCCTCTCTAGAAAGTGGCCTAAAGATGGCATGTCGTCCTCTCCCTCAATGATCTCCACTTCCGTATTTCTCCTCCCCCTAAACGAGTTTGGATTCCCTCCTACGCCATGGCCTCCGTTGGTCTCTCTCGCTTCCGATGTCGTTGGATTAGTCTTCAACTCCAACAGTTTTTTCAACATCTCTTCCATCATCGTGACTTTCCCTTCTATCCTTTCATTATTGGAGGTGATTTGGTTTTGAAAATCAAAGAATTTTTCCTCCAAATCGGATTTCAATTGACCGATCTCGCCTTCCAAGACTTATACCTTCTTCCCGGCCATTTCTCTTCCCAAGAAACACAAGATCTT
>NW_021535189.1:0-447 GCF_001605985.2 Dendrobium catenatum | reverse complement strand
TTATAATATGCCCACAAATGACTGTGGATGGATCATCATACACCATCTACAATCTAATACAAAAAGAACTATGGATAAATACGGATGTCCATTAGCAATAATGAAATATCTGTAATACATACAAGTTCCCTATGAATACAAATACATGCACCATGTGCCATCTGTAGGTAGATACATAAAGACTTTAGTAAATGCAGTATCCTATAGTCAATTTCAATCTGTGAACAAATACATCTACCTACATTCATATAGTAGTAGCAGATGTACTGTGAGGACCAAAAACCACAATAAAATGTATAAGGGATATAATAAGTGTAAATGCCTAAGGTCCTCGTAGAAGGCACATCGTAGGAGACTTACAACACATCAAATGTCATTTACAAACAAAATACCAAATGACTACAACAAGTGCAAGTATGCACGGGCCACTGTGGAAGACTCATAGTA
>NW_021535188.1:0-242 GCF_001605985.2 Dendrobium catenatum | reverse complement strand
CAAAATAGATGTGACTTTTGCACATATATTCCATTAATATAGCATTGTAAAAAGCCAGTAACAAACTCATATTACCAAATATTCCAAACACTAGACTATGGTCAAAGTTTTGAAAATGGTTGTATACTCTAGCTATAATCTAACAAAAGCGTAGATACAATAACCAAGGGCGGAACTACTTGAGCCTTAGGGGGGGCAATTGCCCCCCATCAAAAAAAAAAAAAAAATTTAAAGGAGTAAAA
>NW_021535187.1:0-917 GCF_001605985.2 Dendrobium catenatum | reverse complement strand
GGGACTTCTAGCTTTATGATTAGCTTTGTGTGGTAGACCCGTTGGTGTCTTCTTAGAACGAGGTAGTATTTCATAGGGAAGCTATCTTTATTCTTGATTGAACTTGTTTTCTAAGTGGTTTTGGGATTAGTGGGTAGTAAGATCATGTTTTTTTTGGGTTTTAAGCGAGAGGTTTATTTTGGGGGGTTTGTTTCTCTTTGACGTTTGGAGCTTTGTTTAGGGGGTAAGTTTAGTTGTTTGAGTTGAGTCTCATTCAAGTGTCTGGTTTGAAATGTGGGGACATTAAAAGGCATTAAAAATATCTTCTTCCTTATTCGTATCACATCGAATTAGGGAGAAGATTATTTTAGAGGCACACTTGACTTCAAAGAAGTGTACCCAACAACAATAATGCCGACATTCTCTTTATGTTTGATTTTCACTCTTTTCTTTCTACCGTGTTTAGTCGTTCTTTCTCTTTATTTCTCGTCTTCCTATTGTTCTGTTACTTATTACTGTATTTTCATGCCTAAATTCCGAAACTCATTGATATACGTATAGAAATCCTAAGGGTTAGAAAAACACATCCTTTTGTTTCCCATAACACTAGTGACACATAAGGACAAAAATTAAGGACTGAGTCTTAGATAACATAGACTTAGGATGCATGCTCCTTATAGGATAGAGACATCAAAATGAAAATTTAGCGACACATTTTCTTAGGTTTAATTTTCTTTAATCTACTAATAATCAACCAACCAATCTTAATCTAATTTTTAAAATATAGTAAAACACTTAAGTCTTAATGAAGTTATAATTAACATTCATAAACATTAAATTGTAAATCTAAAACACAAATCTAAATCAATTCTAACTAAATTAATAATAATCTCCTAACCAGCCTAAAATTTAAAAGAGGTAGACTTTAATTAGGAGAT
>NW_021535186.1:0-203 GCF_001605985.2 Dendrobium catenatum | reverse complement strand
GTAATCCGTCGCTGCCAGAATGAAACGGTGTCCCGCTGATGACGGCGGATCTATTGGCCCAATTATGTCTGTGCCCCAACATTCAAATGGCCAAGAAGCTATTGTTGGGTGTAGTGGATTTGGAGGTTGATGTATAACATCACCGTGAATCTGACATTCATGGCACCTCTTTGCGTGGTCAATACAATCTCTGACCATTGTCG
>NW_021535185.1:0-243 GCF_001605985.2 Dendrobium catenatum | reverse complement strand
ATCATACAACAGTCCTCAAATCATGCAAATGATCATATAGTCATATAACAATCATTCATATAATGCTCACACAATCATGCAAACATGGTGGGACAAAAGAAGAAAAGAAACTCAACATTCATCTGACCAAATCGAAACAACAAACGAAGAATACTCAATGCTCACTTGACTAAACCAGGATAGTGAGAAAGAGCCAAGAGAAGAAACTCAACTATCTGCCTAATCACAACAGCAGAATAGAAG
>NW_021535184.1:0-231 GCF_001605985.2 Dendrobium catenatum | reverse complement strand
CTCCAGTGAGCCCGTATTGCTGCCTAAAGACTCCTCTAACGGGACAAACTGCTGTCCCATCGCTCTAGTTGCTGTTCGAACTGCTGTTGGAAGTATTTTGAAGGCCGAAAGGGGTTTTCAACCAACAATTGCTGCTGCCGACACATCTCCAGTTGCTGTCCAATCAGTTTGGTGGCCATCTTCTTGCTGCCCTACTGTCCAAGAAGTTAGTGATCACCTTCCTAAATGTGT
>NW_021535183.1:0-263 GCF_001605985.2 Dendrobium catenatum | reverse complement strand
TGATGAACATAGCTAATGTTGGTAAATAAGTAGTCCCAACTCCTGAGGAGATTCAACATGTTGAGCCATTCTCAAAAATTGCTTGAGGCTTCTCTGGATCATATCATTGTCAAACTATCTTCCATTTGATTAAAATTATCTAATAATTACAAAACCTTATTGTTAAACTTCTAAAGATCTTTTCATTTCATTAGGATGCTCCATGACATAATTTCTAATCCTCAACATCATCAATGCTCATCGCACTTTATATGATATTAAAT
>NW_021535182.1:0-320 GCF_001605985.2 Dendrobium catenatum | reverse complement strand
AGGCAGATGTTAAATCTGAAATATTTAAAGTTTTTTTTTGTGATATAAATGAATATGAAATTTAACAAGAAAATTAGAAGGATGATGGGTGTGAAAAAAAAAGTAGATAAAGAGAATAAAAAAAGATTTCTGTTGATAATTAGGAAGATTATTGGATTTAAGGGATTTGAATTAGGTTAGCGAGAGATTAGATTCATTGAAATTAATTAAAATTTAATTTATAAGGTAATATTAATTTAGATAATTATGATGTGCTAAATGATTAAATGGTTAGTTGTATTATGTTTTATTTAAAGTTTTGATTATTAATCATAATGGTT
>NW_021535181.1:0-307 GCF_001605985.2 Dendrobium catenatum | reverse complement strand
TCGACTACAAATACTAGTGGATTCATTCAAACTAGGTCAGACCCCGTAGTTTTTCCCCCCTTTTCAGGGGTTTTCCACTTAAAAACTATTGTGCCTCTTATGAATGCTACACCCTCTCTTTTTCTGTGTGTGCTGGATCTTCGTACAATGCTAAGATGTTAAACTATATACTTCTCTACCGCCGCGAATACTCCAGGACGCAACAAAAATATAGCATTATATCAAGAAAAAGTTGTTGATTATGTGACGTCATGTGAGTAAAATAAAAACCTAGTATATTATTAGTTCTTTTTTTAAAGAGACTAAC
>NW_021535180.1:0-259 GCF_001605985.2 Dendrobium catenatum | reverse complement strand
AATGATAACAAATATTTTTAGGCTTTATCTAGTTTCTCTTATTTATTATTATTGTATATATATTTTTTTTTTGTACTAGCATTACGGTACAGTATGCACCAAGCATCGCCAACGGATCACAACTTAAGATTGGATAATATAGGATTGATTTCTACAAGAGTCTGTAATTTTATCTTTCTTAAGTTAATATATTATTAAAGATGAATGTTGGCATAGCAACCATACAAGCACATAGGCGGAATGAAAATTAAAAATTTTA
>NW_021535179.1:0-235 GCF_001605985.2 Dendrobium catenatum | reverse complement strand
TCTAATTCTTAGATGATTATGAAGTATTTGGGCTTTCCTATTTCTTTTAAAAGGCTTAAGGGATTTGATTTTCATCATTTGCTTAATAAAGTTAATGATTTAGTTTTTGGATGGAAGGTTAAGATTCTCTCGTTTGTGGGTGTCTTCTATTTCTTAATGTTTCGATTACTAATTAAATTTTTTATTGGATTAAAGGTGCGATCTTACCCAAGTCTTGTCTTAAATTTATTAGGAA
>NW_021535178.1:0-405 GCF_001605985.2 Dendrobium catenatum | reverse complement strand
AGAAAATAGACATGCGAGTTTTCCAAAAATCAAATGAAATATTTTCAAATAAAGGATGTCTGGTGATTGAATAACCTTCCGCTATAGTACGATTAGCCATGGATCAAAATTCAAAAGCTTTTAAAAACTTACTTTATGAAAACTTGCTCTGATACCAGTTGAAAGTGCTCTAATGTCACTGGAAAGTTTGTTAGGGATGTTAAGCCCTATAGAACTTTACCAAGGCTAAATAAAGAGAGAGGTGAAGTGGAAAAGAAGAATGTTTAAATTAAAAAACAAACCAAAATCACCACAGAAAACAAAGTGCGGAAATTAAAAAGCGGAAGCAGTAAAAAGAAAGAACACACCAGATTTAGAGTGGTTCGGTAAAACCTTGACCTACGTCCACTCCTTGGAGGCACCCTC
>NW_021535177.1:0-269 GCF_001605985.2 Dendrobium catenatum | reverse complement strand
AAATAATATAAATATTTATTTATTAAAAAAATCACCAATATTTTATACAAAAAATTTATAGACCTATAATTTGTTATCATCATTTACAAATAGATCAGGTCAAAAGAGGTGGACACATTTCCCTTTGATAATATTTGTATTTTATTTATTAATGTGTTGAACCTTTGATAGCATCTAATGGGAAGGAAAATTTCATGGAACAATCATTGTTCACAACTAGCATTTAATATGTGCCAAAAACTATTTTTTTTTTAACTATAATCTAAACA
>NW_021535176.1:0-236 GCF_001605985.2 Dendrobium catenatum | reverse complement strand
GATCTCCTCACATTAAAATAAGCAATACCCAAAAAAAAAAAAATCAGAAATTAGCAAGAAAAGATGATATTATGGGTTAAATCTCTTTGATAAATGCACGAAAAATCAAGATATATCAGTTTTGCACAAATTCTAGGCATCACAAGGTATAACTCCAAATAAAACTATTGCAAACACATCACATAATAAAAATAAAATAACATAATTGGCCCTAAATAAGTTCTCATAAAATTAGT
>NW_021535175.1:0-291 GCF_001605985.2 Dendrobium catenatum | reverse complement strand
CGTTAACCTGTGTGGAAGAGGTCGAATCGGATCCACATGGGATCAGTTTTACCTCGATTGGGAGGGGCGAACGCCACGTGTATCCCGAATAAAAGGTTAAGAAGGGTTTATCTTTAGACCATTACTGCCTTTTTGAGGTCGAGGTTAAGACCTTGCCCAAGGAGTAGAAGTCCAATAAGAGACTATATAAAGCTTGCAATTGATTTGAAGTATCCTTGCATTTGCTCGGATATTCTTGAAATATCATCTTGATATTGGAAGTATTGGAGGATCTTTTTGGCCAGAATTTGG
>NW_021535174.1:0-226 GCF_001605985.2 Dendrobium catenatum | reverse complement strand
CAATTTATGCTAGTCAAAATCTCCAAATCAGGGATGTATGTAATTTTAAAAAGGCTTATAAAATAATTTTTTAGAATGACTAAACTTCCCCAGGTCCAGCACTTCATCCTCATAGGTCAGATTATCCGGACTCTACCCGCAGGCGGGGAAGTTGTCTAAAAGGAGAGAAAATGCATGTATGCGACCCCGGACGATTCCGGCTATTCCCTAAATCGTTATATTTATA
>NW_021535173.1:0-273 GCF_001605985.2 Dendrobium catenatum | reverse complement strand
GTGCTTATTGTTAAATTAGAAGTTCATTATTGTTAAATTAGAAGTTCATTAATGCACCATCATATATATTAGTGCTTTGCCTTGTCATAGTTGATTTTGGTATTAGGATGCTTTCTAAAATTGAGCTTCAATAGACTTCTATTTTTGAATTTACTCATCTTTTTTTTTTATCTTTAAATTTTTCATGTTTCTCACTTTTTCATATTTGGAGTACATATTAATGATTTTGAATATTAGTTTTTCTTCATCCCGCTAGTAATCAGAAATAAATTT
>NW_021535172.1:0-904 GCF_001605985.2 Dendrobium catenatum | reverse complement strand
CACTCATTAATCATTCAATAAAATATTTGATTGATCACTCCAACTCATTAGTCATCCAATAAGATATTTGACTAAAAAATCCAACAAAATCATCTTAGATTTGTTTTAGTGGTGCATATTAATAGATTTGTTTTAGTGGTGCATATTGTATAAGATTGACAATTGTTTTTACGTGTTGGCTAATAATGGAATCAAATCAATTTTATTTATGTTGATGTCTTGATGATCAATGATATTCAATCATTATGGAGTTCAAATAGAAGTTAACAAGCTTGTTCATGAGTCAATTCAAAGTCAAATTAAAGTTGAATTGAATAGAGCGAGCTATTTATATTGTTTTATTTATATCTAATTATATGAGATTTTGTATTAGAATATCCTAATGCAGAATTGATCATTAATTAAGTATATGGGTGTGAATTCGATCATTGCAGATAAAGTGGCTGATGAATTTATAAAATCAATAACACTGAATCAGATTATAGGAAAAATCAAGCAGGCCAAATAATAGGTATATATAATCCAAACTTAAGTATAATATAGTTCGCTTTATTCTCTTTGATTTTGATTTACCAGACATTTGAAAAGTTAAATAAAAGCATATTGATGGAGGAATAGGAACCCTAAACGCTAGATGACTACTGTAACTGCTATCTATGAAGCCAGAGGTAAAACCGGGAAGATATATACCTTGGACAGCTACCTTAGAGTCGGAGAAAGAATATGATTGGGAATTAAAAAAAAAGATAAATATTACATTTCTCAATAGTCATGCGTAAGTGTAGGGGTGTCAAAAATTGACACAATTCGAAATCTGATCCGGACCCGACCCTGAAAAATCTGGATTCGGGTCAACACGTTTGTGAAACAGGTCGGGTTCTGTTTGACCCGGAAACCCGCGAGT
>NW_021535171.1:0-1013 GCF_001605985.2 Dendrobium catenatum | reverse complement strand
GTCCTGAGTACAAAAGAAAAACAAATAGAAATAGAATATGAAGAATCCTAGCCAGACACACACTCTTGCTCCCTTGCCTTGATCTGAAATAATTTAACCACATATAACGAACTTAAAAAGCCCAACAGGTCACCAAAATCTATAACTGAATTCAAAGCACGGCAAAAGAGCAATATACATTCCAACAGTCAAATTATAGCATTTACATTCATATGATCATTGAATCAATGCAAAAATAATAAAATTCATATGCAGTAGTAGTAAAATCTATAAGCAGTTAAATACTACAATATGGAAGCCTATAAAGCAGTAAATCAATACGAGTGTTAAATCTACAAAGCAATTGTCATATCCATAATATCAATCAATAAATAAATCATATAAAACATCCAATCAAAACTTTAGTAATGACCGTTGAAATTGAATCAATGCAGTAAAATCATATCGGAATATAAACATGCTATCCAGTTATTCTATATCAGATGTTCATTATATCACATGCTTAATATTAATATAATGAATAAGTTGTATCAAATAGTATAAATATCAATATCAATAATAATAATAATCCAATAGTAGAAGCAGTAAAATAATGCAATAACAATAAATCTGTGCAGTAACAATAAATCTGCACAATGATAAGAACAATACCTCAAAACATACATTTTAATAGTCACACTAAATAAGTAAGAAGTCTTGGCTATCACGGTATTTTTAATATTGCATCAGTATCAGTAAATCATTGGCTTAGTAAATAGAGTTCTTACTCTTTACCTGTCGGCATATTAATCATCTTCTTATAACTCCCACTTAATATCACGTGAATCAATAGAGGATAACACCAAATTACAGTATTAAAAAGAAAGTTCCTCGATCTATCATCCTATACAGGTCAATCAGTCTCCAACTAACGGGTCAACCAGTCTTTACTAGTCTTTTACACACACATTATTATCATAATACTATAATTGTATTATCAATCACAAATCCACATTTATTTTTAATGCATTATA
>NW_021535170.1:0-222 GCF_001605985.2 Dendrobium catenatum | reverse complement strand
AAAAGAAAGAAGAACCAACTGTTGAAAACAAGACTGTAGTTGTGGTTGAAAAGGGTTCTTCTAGCACTGAGTCCCTCTATGGCAGTAAGAATGCCAGAAAGAATTACCTAAGGAGGGTAAAGAAGAAGATCACTAAGAACAAAAAGGTGGCTGAGATGAAAGCCCTGACTAAGATAGAACTTGAGACTGCTGAGGAGCTGCCAATCCCTGTCTCTTCTCCAC
>NW_021535169.1:0-202 GCF_001605985.2 Dendrobium catenatum | reverse complement strand
TTTTATCATATCAAGATTCATTGTTACTCTTGACATTTGTCCGTGATTTTATTTTGTGGATTGTTCTTCTCTATGTTAGAGAGATAGCTCCTATTCTCTAATATCTAGAAGATATACTCACAACTAAGTCTTTTTTAAGAGATGACTAAAAGATAGTCTAGCTTAAAATTTTTTTTGGCCAATGATGCCAACAAAAGAAGCG
>NW_021535168.1:0-231 GCF_001605985.2 Dendrobium catenatum | reverse complement strand
TCGGGCAAAAAAGTTAAGCCAAAAGTACCGGCAGATAGTCCATCGCCCTGATCCACTAGACTTCTATCGGCAGATAGGACCGGCAGATAATCCCCCGGAATTATTTACCGACGTAAAAGACCTGCCAGAAACACCAATTCATTTCATTGCGTATTGCCGACAAATTTTACAGTGGATATTTTGACTGGAATTTGTAGCATAAATTAAAAAAGACAACCTTCTCTCTTAGAA
>NW_021535167.1:0-215 GCF_001605985.2 Dendrobium catenatum | reverse complement strand
ACTTACAAATTTATATTTTTGCATGATTATTATACCATTATTATTTTATTTAGATAATATTTTAATAATTTTAATATTTATTATATCATATGGTTAAACCTCAGTTCAACCGCAATCTAACCATTGAACCTTGAACCTATGTCCGGTCCAATTTTCACAACCAAGATGAACGGATGGCTTTGATGGTTGAATAGTGTTTCTAGGAGGAGCCAAGA
>NW_021535166.1:0-232 GCF_001605985.2 Dendrobium catenatum | reverse complement strand
TGTCTCGAATATATGGCAGCTAAAAAGCTGTCCCAAATAAAATCTAAGAAAGATGAAATTATGTTATTCTTATTTTTTTATGTTATTTTTTTATTTAAAAAGAAATCGGAACATGAAATTATGATTTCTTAAGAAACTAAATTATGTCATTATGCATTATGGCATTATGTCCATTAAATAGTTATTTAATCTATTTTTATCAATTTCTATAAATTTAATGTTGCTTATTTAT
>NW_021535165.1:0-756 GCF_001605985.2 Dendrobium catenatum | reverse complement strand
TTATTGTTTGCTATTGCTCGGTATTTGCTCGGTACAACTCGTTTTTTGGCGGGAATTTGCCTCCGACCGGATGTTCCTCTACGTCCGGTCGGAGGACGTAATAATTGTTCGTTCTCCGCCACCTTCGTCAACATCCTGGCTTGGAACCATCTCATCGACTTTGGCAAGCGGCAAGCACCCTGGCCGAATGCTTAGATCCCTCGTCTCCTCTTACCTATCTTCGATCTCTAGCAACGAATAATTAAGAAAATTTTAGTAATTAATATTGCTGCCTACTGATTGATTATATGCCATATGAATAATTAATCAAAATTTAGGTTTTAATAATTTCAAATTAAATAAAATAATTTTGAGATTAATTATGTTACAAAATTAATTAGAATGTATCAACTCAGTTTTTTTTTCTTTGCGAAGATATTTATTATAAAGTTTGTCAAAATAATTAAAAAAAATGATAATTTTAATCTTATTATTATCCTTCTCGCTTCTTGAGTTTAATGATCATTAATTTATAATTATATTATATTTATTTGAAAAAAAACAAAAATCATAAGATAAAAATATTATCAATCTCAAGTCATACATAATGGTTAAACATTAATTATTCTTAGTCACATACAAGAAAGTGAATTGAAAAAAAAAAATCACAATATTTTTGCAAGGATGATTTTTAACATTAATTCTTTAGCACACAACCAAACATGCTAATAAACTAATAACCAACCTATATATTTATGTTTTATGTAAAACCGGCAC
>NW_021535164.1:0-272 GCF_001605985.2 Dendrobium catenatum | reverse complement strand
GTGATCATGGGGGAAAGTTTGAGAATGAAAGATTTGGAGATTTTTGTGAGGACAAGGGGATTAGCCAAAACTTCTCAACTCCCAGGACCCCTCAGTAGAACGGGGTAGCTGAAAGGAAGAGCCAGACCATGGTGAAAGCCGCTAGAGCCATGCTTGCTGAGTATTCACTTCCAAAGTACTTTTGGGTTGAAGCGGTTAACACAGTCTGTTATATGTTGAATAGGGTGAATGTTAGAGCCAAATTAGAAAAGACAACCTATGAGATCCTTAAG
>NW_021535163.1:0-243 GCF_001605985.2 Dendrobium catenatum | reverse complement strand
TCTTGTTACTATTCAAAACAATCAACACCCCAGATCTAGAGAAATTATTTTGTGGGGACGCCGAACATCTTCCGGAGACCAATCAGGATGAGCCATGTCGGTACTGCAGTTCATTACTGTTCGCTATCGCGCTCGGTATTGCTAACATGACTCATTATGATTGGTCTCAAGATGTAGAGCTGCGTTCGGTTTCCACACAAAAAAAAAAAAATTATCCCAAATCCATATATATTGAATTGCAAG
>NW_021535162.1:0-1002 GCF_001605985.2 Dendrobium catenatum | reverse complement strand
ATGATGTTCATATCAGTCAGGACCATCCAACTAAAAACAAAAACCCTAATTAGGGCATTCTGGTTAAGTAGTCGTCATTAAGAAAATTATTCAGGACGATACTTGTATCGACCAGGATAATAAGATCAAATCAGAAAGAATCAGCAGCCATTATCAATTTAGGTATTATTTATTTTAAATTATCGGCCAGGATAATCTATACATCAGCCTGGACAATACAGCATAATTATGCCTAAATTAATCTGGCAATTATGAAATGCAATTAATGCTGATTGATATGATTACATCGACCAGGCTGATCAAAGAATCAGCCGGGACAATGTCCTGGATGATTGACATCAGCCAGCATCTATTCTAGGCAATGTTCAGGATAATTGTACTAAGTTTTGAACTAATCGACCAGGACAATATTGTATTGGCCTGGACAATATAACCAATTTTCTTCTGATCGTCCCAAATCATCCCGACTAATTGAGCTTATTTTATACTGATCGGCCAGGACGATATTCCTATTGTTCTGGATGATAAATTCAGTTATTGAAATTCTATTTAAAGGACCCAAATTTTCTCATGCAACAAGATCTTTTATTGTTGTCTTGACCTGAAAGAGCCTAGAGTAAAGAGAGAGAGGATTTTGTGAGAAGGAGTTTGTGAGGGGGATTCACAAGGGTAGATCCAAGCATTATTCCACTTTTTCCACTAGAGTCTCTTATCCTTGGAATGGTTGGGAGAGGTAAGCTTCAGCAATTGATCGAGTTTCTCTGCCTGTTTCAGGATGAAGCAAAAGGAGTCAAGGTTCTCTGCCTGCTTCAGGATGAAGCAAAAGCAGTTGGGTTCTCGGCCTTGCCGGGGTTGGAAAAAAGGAGGTTTTGTAAGGGCTTCTCCGCTTTGCTGTGGGAGCAAAAGGAGAGTCACTTCTGTAGTGCAATACTCGGAGGGCACCTCTGGAGAGTGGACGTAGGTCGAGTTGACCGAACCACTATAAATCTCTTTGTTCTATTT
>NW_021535161.1:0-278 GCF_001605985.2 Dendrobium catenatum | reverse complement strand
ACTCCTCTTATATTTCTCCCTTTTATTCCCCCTTTCTCATGCTTCGAGATAAATATTGGAAAGATATGAAGTATACTTCTAAAAATAAAGGTTCCAAAAGGCAAGCAATAGAATTGGTGCTCAAGCCCGAAGAAAGGTACGTCTTTATTTACAGTAAATTTCAATTAATTTTATTATTAATTAATAAATGTGCTTTCTAATCCTTGTTTTTCCTATTTTATTTGCATAAATTGTGAGGAATGATACCGGTCGAGGGAACAAAAGGACAAGGAGCTAAT
>NW_021535160.1:0-234 GCF_001605985.2 Dendrobium catenatum | reverse complement strand
TTAATTCAAGCAATCAAAATAAATTGAAATTGAATTTTGAATTTGAAATTCAAATTCAATCCAATTGATTGTTTTAATTTACGAATCTTCCTTATTAAATCTGAAATTTTAATTTCAGATTTTGTAAAATCTGAAATTAAATTGGTGGTCCCCCACTCTCTCAAAACTCATCCCCTCTCTTCTCCTCATGTGGCCGGCCCCTTAATGGCCTCCCTTCCCTCTCCTAATCACATT
>NW_021535159.1:0-260 GCF_001605985.2 Dendrobium catenatum | reverse complement strand
GAAGAGTTGTTTTTTAACTGTAAAATGTAATTAAAATTCTTCTCTGGAGATCGTACTGTACGATTTTAATTTGAACCTTACGATCCAGGCTATGTGGACAATTCTGTGAATATATCGTACTGTACGAATACCTTCGAACTGTACGATATGTTCTAATCCAAAACCCTAGCCGTAGTTTAGTTTAAGTAAGTGATTTTGCGCCGTTCGTACTGTACAATCTGTATTAAATACTTACTTAAATTAACCCTTGATTAGTGCAT
>NW_021535158.1:0-712 GCF_001605985.2 Dendrobium catenatum | reverse complement strand
CCAAGCATCGAATCATCCTCAGCAAAGGTAATGATTAATTCATTCCGAGCTTACAAGACCTCAGTCAAATTACGTTCAGCAAAATATGCTTCATATTTTTTAGGATCCTTGAGAGCTTTGATCAAAGTCTCCCGAAGGTCTTTAGAGATCACAAGGGCGTCATATATATTGAGTTGTACTGGGATCTTCTTTAAGTGGGATAAGATATTATAATCTATCCCCTTAACTGAAATCTCTTTCTTCTTAGAGTCTTCGGGGATAATATCTTCATTGATGATTATCTCTTTTCCCTTATCTTTGTTAGGGGGTGTCCCTTTCCTTGGTGGAGGTGGTAGTACCTTACCACTTCTCAACTGCACCTTGGCCACCTCATCTAATTCATACCTATTTAGTGAAGCATTCTCCTCGGAGTCAGCCATTGTCGTATCTGGAGATTCATCTGTAGACTCAGAATCATCCCCAGTTTCACTTGCTTCATTTGCGACGCTACGCTTGGATCTGAATCTTCATCATTTTGAAAATATAGATCATCTGAACAGAATTCCATTGACGACACCATTAGACAACTTAGGGACCGCTTTTTCAGTAAGAAGGGATTCAGCCTCAACTTCTTCTTCATTCTCATATGTTTTGAGCTCTTTCATGAAATCATCGAGCTTAATAGGCTTCCTGACGGTCTGGTAATATTCATCCAAACTATCAATAGCCTTTT
>NW_021535157.1:0-544 GCF_001605985.2 Dendrobium catenatum | reverse complement strand
CAATTTTTCAATAATTGCTTAGGCTTGCAAAAATTTGGAGTGCAAAATTAAAAACTTGGTCTCCAGAAAATAAGTAGATTTAAAAAAAATGCAAGATTGTGAAGACAGCACACAAAATTTTAGTGAGGTTCAACCTCAGTCTATATCTTTTCGTAGACCAATACCATCTAAGATACCACTATTTCCAATCTTACTAAAACAGATTACCCTCTTTCCCGGGGTGGAAAAAGCCCTTACAACCATTGCTTATCCTTGAAGGGGAAGAGCAGCCCAAAAATCAAGTTTACAAAAGACAAAGTTTCCTAAAACGTTGCTAGAAAAAATAAAAGAAAAATCCAAGATCTAACTACTTGATCTAACAAAAATAAAGTAGGGAAAATTAGAAGTTAAAAACTTTAAGAGCAGCCTTACAAACTTGACGATTGTTCAAACAACTTTGAAAGTTGCTTGCAAATGAGGTGGCTTTGCATGAGCTCAAGCTTTTGAAGAAATTTGGATTTGCTCTTAAAATTTTCTTAAGAAACAATTTTGCTTTAAACTAAAT
>NW_021535156.1:0-982 GCF_001605985.2 Dendrobium catenatum | reverse complement strand
TATTCATTTAGACTACATAAAAGTTAATATTATTATTATAATATAGATGTTTTCTTATTTTGTATTTCTATGCTCAAGTGATATTTATGCACTTAGAAATATTTAAAATTTTAGATTATTATTTTTGGAAAGATTTGGTCTCAATTACTCTTGAATATTGTACAAATAGTACAAAAATCAAAAGAAATGCGCAAAGATTCGCAAATATGAAAAAGAGGCACAAAATTAGCCCAATATCAAAAGAAGCACAAAAATGTGCCCAAAAATTTAAAAAAGATGCGCAAAGCGTCACATGTGGTAATTCTCTTCTTTCCAAATTCTTTCAATCTCTTAATTCAAATTGATCTTATGTTCATTTATATTCTATTAAACTTTGAAATATATAATTTTTATACATCTCTCTTGTAATGATTTTCTATATTTGAATGTCTAAATTGAATCATGTCTTTGATAAATTCTTCTTACTTACAATGTTATATCACTTCTTAAATTTTATGAATTTCTATGATTGACCTAATGTTATTAGTTTTAGATTGCATACCTTATGACAATCATCATTTAGATTAAATTTTCAAATGAATTTCATATAATTACTTATATTTCTTGTCTATTTCTTCTTCACTTTTTGTTGTTGTCAAAAAGGGGGAGAAATTATTGTGTTTGTATGTTTTGTTTTATTTTAATTGTTTTGTTTGCATTTTGATTTTGTGTTTGACTTTGTAATTTTGTTAAAAAAAAAATTGAAAAACAAAAATTTTGTTCTTTAGTTCAAAATGCCTCCTTATTTTCATGTATTCATCAATTCAGGGGGAGTTTAGGAGATTTGTTTAAATTGAAACCATACAAACAATAATTATTTTGCCATCATCAAAAAGGGGGAGATTGTTAAGATAGTTGCTATTTGAATGCTTTACATTTTTGCATTTTATATAGTTTTGATGATTTCAAATATTATTGTTCAAATGTGTAATTATCTCCTAAT
>NW_021535155.1:0-294 GCF_001605985.2 Dendrobium catenatum | reverse complement strand
CAATTATTGTTTGTATGATTTCAATTTAAACAATTCTCCTAAACTCCCCCAGAATTGATGTATATATGAAAATAAGGAGGCATTTTGAACCATAGAAAAAAAAAATTTGTTTTTCAAAAATTTTAATAACAAACTTACAAAAAAATATTACAAGACCACAAACAAAACATACGAACACAATAATTTCTCCCCCTTTTTGACAATAGCTAAAAGTGAAGAAGAAATAGACGATAAATGTAAGTAATTATATGAAATTAATTTGAAAATTTAATCTAAATGATGATTGGTATAAGG
>NW_021535154.1:0-205 GCF_001605985.2 Dendrobium catenatum | reverse complement strand
ATCATCCAGGACGATAGGTATATCGTCCTGGCCGATTAGTTCAAATTCAGCTCAACGGCCTAGGACGATTTGGGACGATCATAAGAAAATTGTTTATCTCGTCCTGGCTGACCTCACGATCATCCCAGATGATTAGTTTAAAACTAATTTTAATCATCCTGATCATCGTTCTGATTTGGTGCTGGCGAAGTCAATAATCCAAGCC
>NW_021535153.1:0-466 GCF_001605985.2 Dendrobium catenatum | reverse complement strand
GTTATCTCCTTCTATGATAATTCCTTGATAGTCTTGCTACCAATCTTTCTTGATTTCTCTTATGAATTGGTTCAAAAAAGCTCTAGAGAAGCAATGTCCCAATGTATAGAAGATTGGCCATAAGCCAAAACCGATCTGCCTTTATTGTCTTGGACAACACCACCAATTCCAGCTTTGTAATTTTTTAATAATGAAGTATCAACATTAATTTTTACCCAATTGGGAGGAGGAGGGTACCAAGTGTTTAACAGTCTAGATGACCGATTCATACCCTAGTTTCCCAATTTTCCATCAGCAATAAAAGAGATAGAAGCCATACTTACAGTATGTGAAGCTAATAGCATAGAACTATCTTCATATTCTCCATGAATGAATTTGTTTATGGAATTCCAAGTTACATAAACTGCATTGCAATAAACATTAACCATTAATCCTTGTTTGCTAGGATACTCTTCCATCCATCTCC
>NW_021535152.1:0-433 GCF_001605985.2 Dendrobium catenatum | reverse complement strand
CCCTTGATTAAATGATTAGAATAATCCAGAAAATTCCCAAAACTCAAAAATCACTCTAAAACTCAAAAAATGTTTATTCAACCTTAAAATCAGCAATCAACCAACAGTTAAAATCAATCTTAAGTCATTAATACTTGAACTCAAATTTAAATCTTTCCCTAAGCCTTTAAACCAACCAGAACTTCAAACAACTTTAACAATTTGCCTTTTTTAGGACATATCAAAACCACACGGCCTATCTCACACACTTTAGATGGTTTGCTAGGACAACCAACTCTAGTTTTAGGATAGGCCGGTGTTTACTTTTCTGTTGTGTGCCGGGTTTTCGAGTTTTCACTACATGCTGGTTGTTAGCTTAGAACTGATTGAATGTCTGTTTATTTATTTATTGCACTATGTGTTGTGAGTAATTGAGCATTTTAAATTTCAAATA
>NW_021535151.1:0-337 GCF_001605985.2 Dendrobium catenatum | reverse complement strand
CCCCCCACTTGGTTAGCCTTGGGCTAGTTCTATAGGGCTTAACATCCCTAACGAACTTTCAGCCTCCAGCCCTGGCCTCTAGCAAAACAAATTGATTAGCATCTCCAGTCATGTGTCGTGAGCATTCACTATCCATGTGACACATATTCTCACAAGTCCTTTTATGAGAGCAAGCATGCAAAATCATCATCCATCAGATTTAGGAACCCAAACAAGTTTGGGTCCCTTCTTATGGAAAATAGTATGCAATGCATGTGTGTTATGTTGTGAATCATGCAATTTGGGTCTCCACACCCAATCTGTACTATGGTGAATGGTGCAAGTGTGTGCAATGTAT
>NW_021535150.1:0-282 GCF_001605985.2 Dendrobium catenatum | reverse complement strand
AATCCAATCTTTTGGACCCAAACCCAAAACTTTAGAGAAGTTTAACTAATCACCTATTTAGGATCTACCCCAGCCACATGACCTTTTTTACACACTTTAGATGATGTGTTAGGACAACCAACTCTAGATTTAGGTTAGGCCGGTGTTTACTTTACTACTGTGTGCTGGATTTTTCGTAGTTTTCACTGCATGTTGTGGATGAAATTGCTTTGCGGTGTCTGCTTACTTTTCTGCACTCTATGGATGGATTGATGTGTTTGGCGACTAGATTACCCTTAGGCT
>NW_021535149.1:0-371 GCF_001605985.2 Dendrobium catenatum | reverse complement strand
AGCTCCAAAGGTCAGGAATGACCTAAGGAGGGATTCTCAAGTGTTTGGGAAATTTTTGGAATTTTTAATAATTATTAATGAATTATTTTAATTAAACATGGGTTTACAATTAAAATTAAATTAACTACAGAATTGCTGTCAAATAATTTTTGTTTTATTTTTCATTGATTAAGGATTCAAAACTGGTCAGTTAGAATGGTTAAACATATTTTTTAGATTTAAAATGGATTTATTACATTTTCTGGAAGGTTTAAGGGTTTAATTAAGGGTTAAACTTAGGAAATTTGATTAAGGGGCTTAATGACTTCTAAATTCAGTGAAAATTTCTCCAATAGCTGTACATGTCACTAAGTTTAAATGGTTCAAATTTC
>NW_021535148.1:0-387 GCF_001605985.2 Dendrobium catenatum | reverse complement strand
ATATCAGGTAGTTGAACTTAGAGGGAAGATGGAAAAGGGGACATAATTCTATGTGAATTCAAAAGATTGTAGCTTGAAATGAGAAAAAGGATGGCTCACAATATGGATCATCAAGAAAAGTATCGTAGATATATTGCTGACTTTAATGATGCTCTTGTAGGAATGTTCATAAGTAGTTCTTTTGTGGAGCATTCTAATCAACTTCAATTTTCATCTGCCCCATCCTATGATCCTTTTGTTTTTTAGCCTACTGAGAGAGGAAATGATGATAATGATGAGGAGGAAGACCCAAACTCAAGTAGTTAGAAGTTGTTCATAGCTTGAGCAGAGAAAGGGGGAGATTGTATGCTACTTTTATTTTGTAGCATATTTTTATTTTTTTTTTCC
>NW_021535147.1:0-203 GCF_001605985.2 Dendrobium catenatum | reverse complement strand
GGACAAAAGTTATTTGAAAGCTTCAAATCATTAATTTGACAACCAAATGATATTCAAATATGAACTGCTTATAGTCGAATCCAGCGACTCGATGAGATGAATCAAACGAGCCCAAGATCACTCAATTATGACATCTCTAAGGTACTTAATTTCTGAAAAAAAAAATGCTCTATTATCAAAAGAATTAGTATAGGTCGTCCAAT
>NW_021535146.1:0-226 GCF_001605985.2 Dendrobium catenatum | reverse complement strand
GACAGTCTACCTGTAAGAAGCAGCGAACAATTCTATACAGAAGCTGCTACGCCACCGGATCTGCAATCTCCGTACAAGCAGACAGAAGGCGTCTATTCCAAAAATACCCCTGCACGTGCACTATAAATTGTATACACATAGGTACACCAAAAAGGGGTAAAATATAATCCTAAACCCGCATGGGCCCCGGCGAGCGTGTTATTGGTACACACGTGACGTCTAGGGA
>NW_021535145.1:0-367 GCF_001605985.2 Dendrobium catenatum | reverse complement strand
TGTAATTCGAACCCATTAGGGAATGATATGTTCACCTCCCGAGGTGATATATTATTGATAATGACGCGTTCAATTTCAAAATTCTAGAAATTAAATATTCCCAAAGAAAATTAATGATTTTTCAAAATGTATTTTTCAATCAAAATAGTTATGTCTAATCTTCTTTCCTTCTTTCTAATATATATAGGAGTTAGGACCTATCAGCCCAAAATCTCTATAGAAACTGAGTCTTCTTCTAGATAGGTAAATTACTTTGTAAACTTTGCTAAGACATCCACCATAGAATTTCTCCCACGGGGAATTATGATTAAAGTTACAATAAGAAATTGCTCGAGCATGAGATTTGTTCATTGATGGTATTTTAGAA
>NW_021535144.1:0-343 GCF_001605985.2 Dendrobium catenatum | reverse complement strand
GAGCAGTGCAAGCCACTAAAGCTTCGTTTGATACGACTTTATGATTACTTCTTAAAATATTCTTTTAGTACAGTATTTAAAATTTTTGAACTAAAAAGTTATTTTAAGAAAAAGTAAAGAAGCTGTCCCAAACGAAGCCTAAGTTGATTTAAAGATTAGAGTTTTATTTATAAATTATATTTATGTTAAGTTTTTTTTAAAGAAAATGCATTGGAATTTTTAATGAGAAGAATATGAAATTTTCTATTTTTAAGCTTACAAGTTTTTTATAATTATTTAATCTAGGAAATATATATTAAGTTGAAATTTTAATGATGAAATTTAAAATTAAGAATTCTTTTTA
>NW_021535143.1:0-283 GCF_001605985.2 Dendrobium catenatum | reverse complement strand
GAGGGGGATATTAAGTTAAAGTATTTTTCTGTCTTAACAATTAGTGCTAGAAAGAATGGGAATCATATTTTCAAGATCAAGGATGGGAGTGGGGTGTTATTTTAAAACCAAGCTCAAATTTAAGACGCCTTCTTTATTTTTTTTTTTTTTAATAAGTGGCAGGCTAAAAATTATGTACTGGAGGGTTGGTCATCCCCAACGTGTGCTCTAAGTGAAGATGATAGGAGAATGTTGGATGTGGATTTGCATATGGAGGAAGTTATTAGAGTAGTAAATCTTCTAG
>NW_021535142.1:0-236 GCF_001605985.2 Dendrobium catenatum | reverse complement strand
AGTTTTCACGTGCACTACTAGTTAGGAAATTTGGGATAAATTACACACCATATATGAAGGCACTACTGAAATCAAGCAATCAAAGTTGAATATGTTAATGCATGATTATGAAATATTTTTCATGAAATTTTATGAAATGATTTTAGATATGTGTACTAGGTTTATTCAAATTATGACATTATTGCATGCTTTAGGTAAAGAATTTTCAAATTTTGAAATAGTCAATAAAATTCTTC
>NW_021535141.1:0-221 GCF_001605985.2 Dendrobium catenatum | reverse complement strand
CGATCAATTTACAATGAACTTCTCACAAAGTTACAAATTTCTGCAAATTCCCGGCGTTTCCAAAAATCCGGCAGAGTTCTGGCGTCTTCAGGCGTCAGGAAGAGCTCCGGCGGTGGTCGAGGAGGTGAGGAATCTCCTTTTCCCCTTTCTCCTCTCCTTCTTCTCTTCTTCTTCTCTCTCTCCCCTTGAATCCCCTTGGTGTAGAATGAGGGCTCTATTTA
>NW_021535140.1:0-201 GCF_001605985.2 Dendrobium catenatum | reverse complement strand
AAGCTTTTGAATTGAAGAATGCGATTGTTTGATCCACTGATGTAGAACGGAAAAGGGCTTTGCTAAGGAAGATGGACAAACTCCAAATGTCTCACAAAATCTGAAAATATTCTTCAGGTTTTTATTCAAAACCAAGCAACAATTTGGAGAGGAAGGGAACGGCTGGATGACAGGGATTTGATGGATTTCAAATCCCAAAAT
>NW_021535139.1:0-338 GCF_001605985.2 Dendrobium catenatum | reverse complement strand
GGGTTAGGGTCAACCCGATCCCGAAATGGGTGATCAGGTTCGGGTTCATCAATTCAACACGTTTCAAAAATTAGGTTGGATTCAGGTTGACCCTTTGACCTGAAATCGACCCGTTTTGACCCGACAACCCGAGACTGACTCATTTTCGACCCGTTTTGACCCGAAACTAGCATTTTTTGGTCTGCCCCAGGGTCATTCGGGTTAGGTTCGGGTCCGAAAAAAATAGGGCGGGTTCAAGTTGACCCGAATAGTACCTGGTCAGTTTTGGGGTTGACCACCCTAAACCCTAAACCCAACCCGTTACCCAAAATAGACACCCCTAGATTTCCCTTTCTTTG
>NW_021535138.1:0-284 GCF_001605985.2 Dendrobium catenatum | reverse complement strand
TAGACATATATTCAGTTGAACCTCATTTTGGACCTTTTTAGCCATATGTAGTTCTTCCTAAGATTTGGCTATGATATTCAAGGTAGGATTTGTAATTCTAAATCTGAACACCCCTTTAAAATTTTATTTCTACCGCTTGAGGTGGTATATATTTTTATATGCGATGTTTGATTTCAGAATTAAAATTCAAAGTTAATTTTTAATTCCCTAAAGAACATTAAACTTTTCAAAAACCCTTTTGAACCCAAACATAAAATGGCAAGCCCGATGGGAACTAATCTCTA
>NW_021535137.1:0-854 GCF_001605985.2 Dendrobium catenatum | reverse complement strand
AAATTTAATGATATAAATTCATTATAAAAACATTCTATTTTATTTATTCTACAATATAATTATTATGTTACCAAAAATTCATAATGTACATAAAGAAAAATTTTATATCTTAACTTTTCAGGAACATATAACACACTTATGATAAAATATATATAATAGAAATCAAAATTTGTATATGAAAATTTTGAAAAAATAAAATAAAATATCCTAAGGTATGGCTTGCAATTTTATTATATTAGTTGAGTGACATTGATCGAAAGATGTAGCTCATCCAACAATAATCGGTAATAATATTTAAGTGATAGCAATTAAATCATAATGTCAGATGATGTTGAACAAATTGTGTTAGTCCATCGATGGTGATTAAACTATGATGGCTGGGCGAATGTAGTTGGGAGACAGCGATAAGAAAATGGTGTTCGACCAGCGGTGGTGTCTATTGACGGTTGACATTTTAAACAACAATAATTAGACTATAACAATGACTGGTTGTGATCATTGCATTGAACATCGTGTAGAGTTATATAGTATTTTAGTCTTAAAGTTCTTTCCAAACTCAATACTCAGGTATATATCCTCTTCATATAGAGAATGATAATTTATTTATAATATTATGAGAGTGACATTTTAATAAAATTGAAAAAAAAAAAAAAAAAAAATCACAGCACTTCATCGGGTGGCTCATATTGAATCATTTGATGGTAAATTATTCATTTAATACTTAATGACCTCAAAATCAAATGATCTTGTGTAGGGGTGTCAATTTTTGACACAACCCGAAACCCGATCCGAACCCGACCCGAAAAAATCCGTGTTTGGGTCAACCCGAACCTGAAACGGGTCGGGTTCGGGTT
>NW_021535136.1:0-352 GCF_001605985.2 Dendrobium catenatum | reverse complement strand
ACTAAAAACAATGAACACATATGGGACAACAACATCTGAAATTGAATTAAACTAATCAACCAAATCCCATGCCAAACCATATAAACTAGCTATTGCTAAGAAATAGAAAACATATTCCTTTCTAAAGCAATCATAATACGTATAAAAAATACTAATATAACATAAATTAGATCAACTAAAGGAATCAAATAAACTTTGCTCAAGTCATTGCTTGATACAATGCTCCGAACGAGATTAAGCATGTTATTTCCATTTAACTTTCTTAGCTTCAACAAATTCGGCTGTTAAATATAGCAGTTGATGCTCATTGAGAATACAATGTACCACATATTCTCTAAATAAAAATGGCTAA
>NW_021535135.1:0-277 GCF_001605985.2 Dendrobium catenatum | reverse complement strand
AAATGACACAAAGATTTATAGTAGTTTGGTCAAACAAGACCTACATCCACTCCCTGAAGACTCCCTCTTCATGTATTACACTATTACCAAAAGTGACTCTCCTTTTTCCCCCATAGTAAGGCAGAGAATCCTTTACAAAAATCTCTTCCACTAATCCTCGATGTGGAAGAGAACATCATCCTTTCACACCCTCTAAGTGTAGGCAGAGAATCTTCATCCCTTCACACCTACTAAGTGTAGGCAGAGAACCTTCATCCTTTCACACCCTCTAAGTGTA
>NW_021535134.1:0-225 GCF_001605985.2 Dendrobium catenatum | reverse complement strand
AAGAACTTGCAAGAAGGGACCAGCAAGAGGCCGGAAGTCGACTGGAAGAAGAAGAGGTTAATCCTTTCCATCAAGAAACTTCAAGCGATGATGAAGTTCGTCCAAGAAGGCCACGGCAAGACCGTCCCCCAGATCGAGCTGACAGTGGAATTAAAATTGATCTACCCGAATTTGAAGGACGAATGGACCCTGATGAATTCTTGGATTGGTTGCATACGGTCGAGC
>NW_021535133.1:0-228 GCF_001605985.2 Dendrobium catenatum | reverse complement strand
ATCAGGGTTTAAAGGGGCTTGCCAATTTTACTTAACAACTTCAAAAAAAGTTTAATTAAGTAACCACATATTTTGAAATCTGAATTGAGAGGAAGCATTAATTTTGCTACTATTAATGTTGATAAGAAGAGGGGAATGATCAGACAAAGTTCTACTGTGGTGCTGAACATCAATAAGACTAATAACATTAATCCAAGAATTATTAAAAAGCACACGATCAAGCCTCTA
>NW_021535132.1:0-253 GCF_001605985.2 Dendrobium catenatum | reverse complement strand
AAGTTTCTAGGAGAAACCTAAAGATCCATTTTGGCAAAGATCTAAGAGGGACCTAAGAGTAGGCATGTAGTGGAACCTAGGCTTTTTTAGAATCATAAGCTGAGAACATTCATGCAATGGAAAAATGGAGCTTTGTGGTGCTCCAAATTGCCATGCATGAGGGAGGGGTATTCATTTGTCAATTTTATGACTTGACAAACGAAGGGAATGAAAAGGTTGGTTGGTTTTATGTTCCAACACAAGGGTTGATAAT
>NW_021535131.1:0-266 GCF_001605985.2 Dendrobium catenatum | reverse complement strand
ATACATTTTACGCTCCAAAACTTTTCAAAAGACATATTTTATTCTTTCCAAAAATTCAAGAAAAACTCTCCAATGAACACAAAGCAAAAAACACTTTTGGATTTATACCATACTCATGTTTGAAGCACATGAAAATCCTCTAACTCTTTAAAAAAAAATGCTTTATAAAGGACTTGCAAATGCTTTGCCAATAAAAAAAGAAAAATTCATGGATGCTTTCCATTATCCACACACACACGAACAATGTATGCCACCTTATATTTTCA
>NW_021535130.1:0-206 GCF_001605985.2 Dendrobium catenatum | reverse complement strand
AAATATTATTAAATTTATCTTAATTATATATAATCAAATATAATGATATTTTATGTTCATTTTGGTATAATTTGTTTCAAAACATTATGATTTATTTTTTTAATACCACCCAACTATTATATTATGATTTAAAATTTGCTCAACATTTAAAAAAAAAAGTAACAGAAATGATTATTTTTGTTAGAACTCATCTTTGTAGTATGGTC
>NW_021535129.1:0-236 GCF_001605985.2 Dendrobium catenatum | reverse complement strand
TTAGGTGAAGGATTAAAACATAACTTGTAATGTATTAGTTAATTGTGTGATAAAGGTTTTAACATTAAATTTTTATCTAACAAATGCTTAATTATTTTAAATAAAAACTATTTCACAAGGAATGAGAATAAACAATATTTTCTATGCTTGACTTAAATTGCATTAATGCATTTAATAATTTGTCTTTCTTGAAAACTTCTGCAAAAGAATCTTGACTATGTCATGAAAGTATGAAA
>NW_021535128.1:0-631 GCF_001605985.2 Dendrobium catenatum | reverse complement strand
ACATATAATGTGCATATGATATGCATGACATCTAATTCATAAGGCTTTTACTACAATTTTTTATAGATGTTTCATATGCAATATTATGCATGTTGGTTTTGGTTTAATGCAATATATTACTAATGCCCATGCACACCAAGTGATATATATTATTTTTGTAAGTAGTTCTAATTGTTCTTACACATATGTTATTCATATCATCTATATTATAATATGTGTCATGCATATAGTATATCATTTATATTATATAAATGATCTTGAATGTATATATGTGAATGAAAAAGATTGGTTGTATACTTACGAATTAGTTGGGATTGTATAACCTTTCACAAAAGGGTAAGCTAATGGGTTTACCTTAAAAAGCGTTGAAAGCATGGCGTTTAAACTAATTAATGAAAGGGGGTATAAGAATAGTTGCACTACAGTATACAGGAAAAATATATGGTCATTTCCGTCGGCCATATTCACCGAAAAATATGCAAAATTAGTTGGAAAATTAGCTTTCCGTTGTCAAATTTCTTACGGAAAATTTTTCCACCGGTAAAACACGCTCTAAAAAATAAATATCTGTGAAAAACATATGTTGAAAAATTTGCTAGTATAAAATTTTTTAAAAAAAAATTATCAAATT
>NW_021535127.1:0-288 GCF_001605985.2 Dendrobium catenatum | reverse complement strand
AATTTAGATATAAGTTTATTTGAAAAGTATGCTATATTTAAAATTTTTTTCATTTGAAAAAATAATTCAATGCTTGTTTTTCAAACAATCGAGAGAGTTGGGATGATGTCTCTTTTAATATTTATTGATGATAAAATTAAAGTAAATATAAAAATTAATATTTTGAAGATGAGATTCGAAATTGGACTGAACTAGAGTTTTCAAATTCAAATGTTCAACTAGATTCAAACTAAGGATTGGATTGAATAACATAATAAATATTAAAATAGTTTTAAGATGACTTGAATG
>NW_021535126.1:0-203 GCF_001605985.2 Dendrobium catenatum | reverse complement strand
AACGCTCATATCTTTCAAAATATTTGACGAAATTGCATGAAATTTGAACTGTAGCTAGAGGGCAATATGATCTTACAATGCCTGGAGCTTGGAGGCTCCATTCATTGTAAAATAGCTACAGTTTCAAATTGAAATATAAACTTAAAATGAGTATAACTTACAATCTGACCGTTGGATTTTTCCAATCTTGGGCTTGTTGGAAA
>NW_021535125.1:0-304 GCF_001605985.2 Dendrobium catenatum | reverse complement strand
AAGGTGTACGTTCAAAGAAGCCATTAGCAATGTACCTCAAGGTTATGATGGATATCATTAGATCAGAAAATTCTATGTAATAAGAATATTTATATTGATTTGCATATGGCCTGTGTATACAATGCGTACTTGATGCGCATACAAAGCATATACATAGCATATTTATTATGTTTCAGAAAATGCAACGTATTTTCCTGAGTTAGGTTGAATTGGCATTAATGGCATTCATTATTATTTTGAATGAATTTATTGCTCACTATTATTAGTTTGACTAGATTTCTATTTAGCTTTTTCAAGTAGTTCT
>NW_021535124.1:0-334 GCF_001605985.2 Dendrobium catenatum | reverse complement strand
ATGGTATAGTATCTCCAATCAATATTATGACGTTTAGCAAAACTATTTATTTTAATGTTCCATAATGATAGAAAATTATCTGAGATAATTTTGTGAGGAACACTGAATTTGTATATGATATTTTCTTTGAAGAATTTTAGAACATGATGAGCTTTGACTTCTCACGAATGATCTTCTTCTGCCCATTTTGAGAAGTAATTTATAGCTGCTAATATAAACCTATGACCTCTAGAGGATGGAGGATTTATTAGTCCAATGATATATGTTCCCCGGCATTAAAAAGGCTACTAAGTAATGATTGGATATAGGATATTTGGCGGCTGATGTAAAACTA
>NW_021535123.1:0-737 GCF_001605985.2 Dendrobium catenatum | reverse complement strand
ATGACTTTAATTAGTTTAAACTTGATTCGAACATAAATACACACCGTTGCTTATATTGGTTGGTGAGCGAGTAATGTTGAGAACCACCAAACTCGTGCTCGATTTCCCTCGAGCGATAGCACCTCTTAAATGGGTCAAGGTCAACATAGGATTAGTCACACCGCCAAGCGGGTGGATACCCCATTAAAAAAAACAAACTTATCTTTAAAACTTGATCTTAACAGGATTTTAACTTGGTTCAAAATTGATTCGAATCAAGGATCAAAGCTTTGTTCACATCACAATAATTTGTCATTTGTCTCTCGTTTGAGGAAGCCATTGATTGGAATATTAGAGAACTGATGGTGGTGTTTTTTTTATAAAATTTGGATCAATGATTAAAAAATCATGATATTTTTTAATTTGATTGCTTGCAAGAGAGAATTATCTCTATGCATTGGGTTTTTGGCATAGGATTATTAGGTAGTTAATGCCTTTGAAGGTTATTAGGGATGTGGTAGAATATTTGAAAGAGTTCTAAAGAGTTTAGAAGTATTTTAAAACTAAGAAAATCTCGGCTTGAAATTATATATTGAAGACGAGATTTGTGTTTAGAAAGATGAGGACTAAGGGTGAGAAACTAAAACTAAGAACTCGCCAAAACCCAAAAAGACCAGTCACCAAGCTTCACGAAATAACATTGAAGTCTCCCGGCCTTCTAAATAAATTTTGTACTAGCAAAAAAATAAGCTTTATTT
>NW_021535122.1:0-1074 GCF_001605985.2 Dendrobium catenatum | reverse complement strand
TGTGGGTATTTGGATGGAATTTTGAGTATTTGGAATGGCATTTGAAAAATATTTGTAAACCCCCCCCGATTGAGATAAGCAATCAACACGACCATCATCGGGGTGTTCGGGGTCATTTCGCTTTTATTGATTGAACCCTGTCAACTTGACCAAGCTATTGATCGAGGATCGGGTTTCATAGGTTTTATGCCCTTGATAGTGAATTCTCATTATTATAGACCTTGAAGGTATAATATGAATGTATTAAGACAAATATGACGGTTGTCATAACCGTATATTTGTTTGTTGGTTCAAACCTTGTCGACTTCTATTGACCCGTATAGAAGGATCGGTTTCGAACCTGAATTCACTTGTCAACCCGCGCAACATCCCTAGACGTCACGTGTGTACCAATAACACGCTCGTCGGGGCCCATGTGGGTGTTTGGGGGCATTTTATAATTGAATCTTGTCCACTCCTTTTGTCTTCTTAAGGGGATCGGGTTCAAATTTAGTAACCCACGTAGCATCCCTAAACGTCACGTGTGTACCAATTACACGCTCGTCGGGGCCTATGCGGGTTGAAATTGTACTTTCCCCTTTAGTGTACCTATATGTATACAATTTATAGTGTACGTGCAGGGGTACTTTGAAATAATTATAGACGCCTTCTGTCTGCTTGTACAAGGGTTGCAGATCCGGTGGCGGGGCGTTATAGTTTGTGGACGCCTTCTGTCTACTTGTATGAGTGTTGCAGATCCGGTGGCATGACGTTGTAGTTTGTGGACGCCTTCTATCTGCTTGTATGAGTGTTGCAGATCCGGTGGCGTGACGTAGCAGCTTCTGGATCAATTGTTTGTTGTTTTATATAGGTAGACTGTCGTGCACTACTTGCTGCTTTCTTTGTAGATGGATTGTAGTGCACTAACGAATCTCCTGCCTTGATTGTGGATGCTTGTAGATGAATTACTGTGTGCATGATAGACCTTCTACAATCACTTGTGGGCACACTATAATTTCTTCTAACATCTACCATCTTTCGTCAGTGTTCGCACATACATGTGATAAGAGCTACCATGCTTTCTTGCATGAAGAT
>NW_021535121.1:0-297 GCF_001605985.2 Dendrobium catenatum | reverse complement strand
GTTGTAATGCCTGTTATCTAAATGCATTCCTTTTGTTGCGTACTTGCTTTTAGTATTTTTTTTCTTGTGTTTAATTAAAAACAAAATAATATGTTTTTCTTTCTTATTTGCAACATATTATTTGACATCATCAAAAAGAGGGAGATTGTTGCAATCCATGACCCCGAGCTTAAAATTTTGATGATGCCAAATAATGAGTGTTTTGGAACAACCTTTCTTGGAATATTATTTTATTTTCTATTTTCCTTGAGCACTAACAATTCAGGAAGATCACAAGTGACTCAGGAAGAAAGGAAG
>NW_021535120.1:0-215 GCF_001605985.2 Dendrobium catenatum | reverse complement strand
TCATTCTTTTAGAAAATTGAAATATTTAATTCCTTGAGTTATCATTTTGAAAGACTCAGAATTTTGAGTATGATTTGAAATAATTACTACTATAACACTGAAACGACTAGCCAAAGATGGAAAGAGAAACCAATCCCCAGCGGAGTCGCAAAAAACCGGGGGCTCTGAAAATTCAACCCCGGCCTCCCCTTGCTCTTCTTATTCGGCGAGGGAGT
>NW_021535119.1:0-606 GCF_001605985.2 Dendrobium catenatum | reverse complement strand
CTCTTTTAGATCTAAGGACATGGTGTGTTTATTTTATTCTTGTACTCCCATGCATTTATTACCTTGAGGGTTAGACTAAATATCACTTTAAACTCCTACAACGTAGTGACACCATAAGGACAATAATTAAGGACTCGTCTAGCGAACTTAAAAGTTTTCTAGGAGCTAGGATAGATCCCAGATTGACATGAAAACTTCAGCACTTAGACTTAGTGACATCATAAACCTCCCAGAATTTTCTAGGGATTTTTAGGAGTCTTTAGACCCATTAGTTAGCTAACCCTAATTAACTGGTTAAATAAGGTCCCGAGACCTTCCGAAAAATACAATAGATACAATTTAGGTCAGAAAATTACCCATAATACCTTGAACTGACTAGAATCTAATCCTTGACTTTAGATAAATAGGGCTTCTTAGTTTGACTTTAGGTTGACCCTTAATTTGACCAAAAGTAGAAATTACCGTTTTGCCCCTAATAAATCATAAAAAATTATTAAAAATCCCAAATCTTCTCCAAACACTTGGGAACACTTTCTCTGGTCATTCTTGACATTTGGGAGTGATTTCAATCAGTTTGGAGCTGATTTGGAGCAAAACTTTAAAAAA
>NW_021535118.1:0-258 GCF_001605985.2 Dendrobium catenatum | reverse complement strand
TCCTACGATACTCTTTTCATGAAGCTAGTAACAATCCCAAATTGCCTAAACAACCTACACAAACTAAACTACCATTTTAAAATAGAGCAGGTAGCTAATCCAAACGTCCAAATAATAACACAAAAGCAATATACTTCTCCACCACCTAGTTTATGCTCAATAATCCACACTTTACCATAACATGCTCCCTCTTTATGCCTTCTATAGTACTAAATCTTAAGAAATTGTTATGAATATATATATATATATATATATATA
>NW_021535117.1:0-254 GCF_001605985.2 Dendrobium catenatum | reverse complement strand
TGGAATTTCTTAAGAAGGTGAGGACTTGTTTAGGGACACTTGAGACACTTCAAGATTGTCTTCAGGATAAGATCATGTCCCAAAATTCTTACTTGTGCTGGATGAAATTTCGGAGGATGATGATAAACAAGATAAAAATAAATGAGAAAATGCTCTCGCTCCTCTGTCTTTTGAAAGTTTGGAAAGTAAAATTTTGGTAACAATTCAAACGGACTCAGTTGTACTAATGTTTGCAACAGAGGTAATCAAAAAAG
>NW_021535116.1:0-408 GCF_001605985.2 Dendrobium catenatum | reverse complement strand
CAAAAAAGTTGCTTTTATGAAGTTGTTGTAAAAAAATACTTACATTTAGAAAGTTGCTTTACTCTAAGAGTGCGTTTGCGTCAGATGCGACAGGAAGTTCTCGGAGATTGGAGATATGAGGCTCGGGTACAGAGCTTATTCGGTCCAAGGAGGAAGATGCGAGATACTTGACCGAGGAAGTCGCAGCAAGAATAACAAGCCTACGCGTCGTAGCCGAACACCGCCACCCGCGCTACAGCAGCTTCTATGGCATCATCACGAAATGACATCGTCGACAATGAGGGAGACCAGAAATGATCGATCACTCTCGCACGAGTGGGGCATTTACGATATTTTCGCCCTTTGAAACAACGAAAAGTAGCGAACCGCAGGACGCAATGAAAGGTCGAGGGAAGCAGTGATGGGTTG
>NW_021535115.1:0-225 GCF_001605985.2 Dendrobium catenatum | reverse complement strand
ACGCGAGTCTATTGAGCGTCTGCCTTCCGTGCGGTTCACCTCCGTGTACAAGCTACGCCCACGGTGTAAAACGATTCGGTCTCCTTCCTACACAAATCCTGCCGAGCTTCCCTCCTTTTTCTTGAATGCAAGAATTTCCTCCACCTCCCTAGCTCTGATACCAAATTGTAGGATCTTAGAGAGGGAGAGCTCTGCTTCATGAAGAGAGGGAGAAATAGATGGAAG
>NW_021535114.1:0-524 GCF_001605985.2 Dendrobium catenatum | reverse complement strand
GTTGCAGAAATCAACAGGTTTTTTACTAATTTATTTCATGAAATTGTATGTTATTTTACTTTATTTTATTATAAAATATTCGGTCAACTTTCTAACTACTTTTTAAAGCAATTTTTTTATTAAAATACTTAATTTTTTACTAGAAATCAGTTTTAAGAAACAGTAAAAAAACCTTCCCAAACAAACCTAAGAGTCAAAGTTTCGTGCTTGTAATAATCCTTGGGCAATGACGTTGGAAAAATTATTAGGTGCGGAGTGCAGACGGGGTGAGAACCGTCCGCACAGATACAGGGTACCGAGGGGGTACCCAGTGGTACCGAACGGTACCGAGCGCGATTTTATACTAGTGTGCGGACGGTTCTCCCGTCCGCACTCCGCACCTAATAATTTCTCATGACGTTGTGGGCCTTGTGGCATTAAAGTTGATACGTCATGCGAAAATTAACTTGATCGGGCACGAATCTCGAGGCAAAAGTTAGTTGGAAATCTCAAAAATTAAATCCGGGAGCACCTGAACTCCGATT
>NW_021535113.1:0-202 GCF_001605985.2 Dendrobium catenatum | reverse complement strand
CACTAAGAAGTGTGAGTGCCTGTCCCAAGCTTATTGTGCCATATACTTTGAATGTCACATTTGCAAGAGGCTTTCCTGGTAACATTAGACCGAGTATGTACTCTGAAAGAACATTTAGTCCTGGTGCCTGCATGATAATTAATTAGCAATGAGAAGTCAAGTTAATATGCATAGTAATTTACATACTTTTCTCTTACCTTTT
>NW_021535112.1:0-243 GCF_001605985.2 Dendrobium catenatum | reverse complement strand
CCAATGCTGATGCAAGTATATTTTTTTTTTTTTCTATTGCTTTGTTGCAAAGGATTTTTAATCAAAACTTTATTGTATTTTCTTCGTTAAATCCTTTATTCTATGTTAGATTATTGAGCTAAAAAAAAATACTTGCATCAGCATTGGGCAGAATACAATCGCCATGCCAAGAACATTATAATTCTCGAGTAATGCTTCAGCTCCACAAAGTTGCTCATCAAAAACAAAATCGAATATTTATAA
>NW_021535111.1:0-921 GCF_001605985.2 Dendrobium catenatum | reverse complement strand
CATGAATAACATACATCAATGTCATAATATCCATTATAAATTCTGAACACCTTACAATTTAAGCTAGTACAATAAAAAATCAAATAATCAACTAAAAACGATCGCTACCAGATCCAGGAAGAACATATTACCAGAATGAATGCCAGTAGGATACATGATTACAGGCAAAGAGCAAACTTACCTAAGGTAAGGCGCAATTTGTTTATGAAAAAACTAAAGAATGGGTAAATTGTCCAGAGGGACCTTGTAGAAATGCAAGTTGCCCAGGGAGGCGTTCAGGCAAGAGAAATCTAGGTTGGGCAAGAAAAGATTGAGATCCTCCAAAGTGCATCTAGTATCTAATGAAAATTTCCATCATCTCACACTGAACACCCCAAGAAAATGGCATAGAACTGATGAATCTTTCCATTGATAAATCAGGAAATCCATTAATTAATTCCTTACCAATGGATTCTGAGACCAAAAATCCTCTATCGAAATAGTGGAAATAGCCTGCTCGGAAAAAAAAATCAATCAAGAGCTTTGAAAAAAAAAAAAAGGGTTAAATCTATTCTTAACAACGAAAGAATAACCTAGAAGAACTTACTGGTTAACAACGAAAATCTATTATTAACCTATAATAAGAAAAAAACAAAGGTTAAATACTAACAATGCTATAATATTACAGTATATGAAATGCATTGCCATGAAAGCCAACACCATATAAGTTGTCCTTTACTCAACCAATAGCTTGTGTCCATAAATCAATATTTTTTTGTTAGGAATAACTTCCTCTTGTGGAGTTCTGACTTATATTCCTTATTTCAAACATATATACTAATATATATTAAAACATTATGATTGCAAATAATAAACTATATCCGTAAATATAATTAACGAAAATAAATTAATAAATTTATCAAACCTATAAACTGCAATATA
>NW_021535110.1:0-320 GCF_001605985.2 Dendrobium catenatum | reverse complement strand
AACACCATAAAGCATTACAAGTCTCACCACCATCTTATACAATTTTCCCTAAAATTTGAGAGGGACTTTCTATCACACAATAAGCCTGATGCATTCCTCTACTTCAACCATCCAACTTGAATTATGCTGACAATTTCCCCATCTATTTTACCATCACTCTGAATAATAGATCCAAGATATCTAAAATATAAACTATTATTAATGACTTGATCACCCAAAGTCATAATCCCCTCACTAGGTCTATTACTACTAAAACTACAGTCTATATATTCATTTTTAGATATACTCAAGCGAAAACCTTTGGACTATAAGGTTGACCT
>NW_021535109.1:0-315 GCF_001605985.2 Dendrobium catenatum | reverse complement strand
GCGAGTGGAGGCCGAGGCCGAATTTTCGGAGCCCACACAGCTAAATTTAATTTTTAATCGCAAATTCATAATATTGCATAATTATTTTTATATAATTTATTTTTATTTAAATAATTTTAATATTATTATATCATTTGGTTCAAAGCAGATCGAACCATTCAACTTTGAACATGTCCTTTTCCAGTTCGATGTACAGTCCAATTTTCACATTGATAATATGAACTAGATATTTAACTACATAATAAATCATGTTTAACATTATATTTAGTGATTGGACAATATGAAAACCCATATAATTCAAAATGGACTACTTAA
>NW_021535108.1:0-221 GCF_001605985.2 Dendrobium catenatum | reverse complement strand
CACCAGTACACACTTCACCTGTTGGAACAAATTCCCATCGCTACTTTGTATAGAGTTCCCCGTGGAAGTAATTCTGCAGCAGATGCCCTAGCAAAACTAGCGAAAGAATTTGCCTGTCTTGAGGAAGATTCCATCCCAATAGAGATTCAAGGTCGTAAAACCATTTCTCTTATAGATTTGGAATACATTAGTAAAACTCCCCTTCAGATCCTTTCTGCCTC
>NW_021535107.1:0-214 GCF_001605985.2 Dendrobium catenatum | reverse complement strand
TGGTCTCTAGGGCTCACAGAAGGGGGCAAACTTTGACTTATAGGGTCAAAGCTTTGTCAGTGAACTATCCTAAGGCTGGCTACCTAAACATGCTAGAATACCTATTAACAAGTAGTGTGTGATGTGTAGCAGTTTCGATACATAATTAAAGATTTATTTTTGCAAGCTGCAGAAATTATACCTGACTGTATGTGGCGCTGCCACTTAAAAGCTT
>NW_021535106.1:0-264 GCF_001605985.2 Dendrobium catenatum | reverse complement strand
CTTTTTGAGAGGGAGAGAGATATATTTTTTTCATAACTTCTCTTCTTCCTTCTCTTCTCTTATTCTCTTCTTGCTTTGAGCCACCCCTTTCAAGAGAAAAGAGGGGTCTATATAGATTTTTGGAGTGGAATGACCCATAAATAGGTGAGTGATCAAGGTTAAATGGGGAGTGGTTGGATGGACAACCAATATTGAATCGCTTGATCGTGGACCCTTCGTCAGACATTTGAAGGTCTTAATGACGTTGGAATTAAGCAATTTTGG
>NW_021535105.1:0-288 GCF_001605985.2 Dendrobium catenatum | reverse complement strand
GCATACCTTATGTCAATCACTATTTAGATTAAATTTTTAAAAGAATTTCATATAATTACTTACATTTCTTGTCTATTTCTTCTTCACTTTTTGTTGTTGTAAAAAAGGGGGAGAAATTATTATGTGTTTGTATACTTGTATTTTGATTTTGTCTTTTGACTTGTGGTCTTGTCAAGTCTTGTCTTGGTCTTTTTTAATTTTTTATTAAAAATTTTTGAAAAAGAAAAAATTATGTTCTTTGGTTCAAAATACCTCCTTATTTTCATGTATTCATTAATTCAGGGGGAG
>NW_021535104.1:0-283 GCF_001605985.2 Dendrobium catenatum | reverse complement strand
ATTAGTTGTGGTCGCCAAGACGAGTCTGGAATGCAGAGTTGGTGGCGATGGAATAGGAAACCATGTCGAATAGCAAACTTAGTATTCGGTTTATCCTGTTGGCAATCTTCCCAAGCTGCCTTAAAATCAGGATCAGTGGAGTATAACTCCTTTAGACATTCTAGCCCAATGATCTCTGTCTGAAGTTGTGTAATTAACAAATGGCGGCGGCTGAGTGCGTCGGCGACTACATTCTGCGGTCCCGACTTATGCTTAAGCACGAACGAGAAGCGTTGCAAGAACA
>NW_021535103.1:0-228 GCF_001605985.2 Dendrobium catenatum | reverse complement strand
AGGCTTGTAAGCTAAATAAGAAGTGTCAAAGAACTTTAAAGGCTCTATTTTTTTGGAGTAAAAATAAAGTTAAAACGTTAAATCAATTGAAGGAGGAGCTTAACAAGGAGATTAAAGAGTTGCAGGAATTGGAGTGTTTGCCAAGTGGTTTCACTGTTGTTCAAGAAGAAGCTTTGAAATACAAAGTTCAATTGCTTAACAGTACTTTGGCTCGTTTAATGTTGTGGT
>NW_021535102.1:0-1652 GCF_001605985.2 Dendrobium catenatum | reverse complement strand
TCAGGCCCGATGTTCAGGCCCGACGTTCAGGCCCGACATTCTGCTGAAGGCCCGACATTCTGCTCAAGGCCCGACATTCTGCTGAAGGCCCAATGTTATGCTTAAGGCCCGACGTTCAGGCTTGACGCCTTCATCTGAGGCGCTCACCTTCGCCAAAGTCCATCACCAACACCTGAAGCTCTCGCCTTCACCAAAGGCTCTCACCTTTACCAAAGGCCCTCACCCTTGCCAAAGGCCCTCACCTTCGCCAAAAGGCCCTCATCTTTGCCAGAGGCCCTCACCTTTGCCAGAGGCCCTCACCTTCTTCGGACCACCGCCAAAGGCCCTCACCTCCGTTGGACTACCGCCTGATGTCGTTGCTCCGCCAAACAGCCACTTGAGACCCTGTGCTCAACCAGGACACCACCTGAGGCCCGGATTTCTACTGGGCCACTACCTGACGCCTAGAGTTTCTACCATAGTATTGCTCTACTACAACGGTCTTTCAGACCCTGGTCTCTTATCGACTACGGTCCTCCCGACCTCCGTCGCCTACTACGGTCACTCCGACCTCCATCACAGGACAACGGTCTTTCTGACCCCAATCTCCTGCCGACTACGGTCCTCCCGACCTCCGTCGCCTATTACGGTCACTCCGACATCCATCATAGGACAACGGTCTTTCTGACCCCAGTCTCCTGCCGACTATGGTCCTCCCGACCTCCGTTGCCTATTACGATCACTCCAACCTCCATGACAAGCAACTATCTTTCATAACCCGGTCTCCTGCTGACTACGGTCCTTCTGACCTCTGTCTCTTACCGACAATGACCCTTCCAACCAAACAAACATGTCTATATTGATTATTGTAACTCCCACAATGTAATACATTCTATATGGCGTACATTTGTAACATCAAACTAAGGCCTTCTCCCTAAGAAGGGCCTCATTTGTAATCGACTGCAAATACTAGTGGATTCATTCAAACTAGGCCAGGCCCCGTGGTTTTTCCCCCTTTTTAGGGGTTTACACGTAAAAACTCTAGTGTCTCTTATGAATGCTATTCCCTCTCTTTTATCTGGTGTGTACTGGATCTTCGTACAATGCTAAGATGTTAAACTCTATATTTCTCTACCGCCGCGAATACTTCAGGACGCAACAACGGTAAATTTTTGCAAATTAAGATTATTCGTTCTCACACTATCTCAAGACATTTGCAACCACTCATTGCCTACATCTAATTAGATTTAGGCTTTGTTTGAGATAATTTTCTAAATTTTTGTATAAAAACTCTGCTTTAAAAGTAATAAAAAGTCGTCACAAACGAAGCCTTAGTGTATTAGACAATTAAAATCAGATACCTACTCTATTATTTCATTTAATTATTGTTCTCCAAACGAATACACTGTTTTGCATAATAATTTCATATTTTTATTGTGTTAGTTGATATAAAATTAGCATATGTATATCGGAACATTTGCATTACTTTACAAGTCAATCAATATATTTATAAATGTTGATTTGGACCCATTTGGGCTCGGATATGGTCTAATTTGGTGTCGTTGGGTTCGTATTTTTGAGACGCTCAGTTTGACTATAAGCTCGCTGAAATCGGAGTTCGAATGCTCATGATTTTAATTTTTGAAGTTTCTGGTTAGATTTTGCCTCGAGAT
>NW_021535101.1:0-208 GCF_001605985.2 Dendrobium catenatum | reverse complement strand
CGCATGTAATCCTCAGATTTTAAAGCACAGAAAAAATGGTTCAAACATTTTGCATTCAATTGGGCTAAATCTCTTTCATCGAAAGTACATTCAGTAAAAGCAACTTCAGTTTTAACCCCATTAATTTCACGAGAAGGTGAAGAATAATATTCTTTGATAAGTATCCACATGCGATAATCAGTTGATTGTAAAAAGTATCCACATGCGG
>NW_021535100.1:0-209 GCF_001605985.2 Dendrobium catenatum | reverse complement strand
TTGGATCTGAGGAAGGGCATCACCCAACCTCAGGTCTGCAGGATGATGATAGAAGACTTACTCCTAGTAGACGGATCAACTGGAAACCAAGGTTGGGAATACCTAGCCTTGGGTCTAAGGAAGGGCATCACCCAACCTTAGGGCTATAGGATGATGATAGAAAACTTACTCGAAATAGGCAAATTAACTGGAAACCAAGGTAGGGAATA
>NW_021535099.1:0-316 GCF_001605985.2 Dendrobium catenatum | reverse complement strand
CAATCATCAAAACATAAGTTATGAAAATAGATTTGCATTAATCTCCCCCTTTTTGATGATGGCAAAACATAAGTAGGAAAAAACTTAGAAAAAAAAATAGTTCACTAGAAATTCAAAATTAGAAATTCAAAATTACAAGCACATACCCTTTTTCCTACCACATCCTACTCCCCCTTTTGTAATCACAAAAAGAGGGTCCTAGACACACAAGGAAAAGAAAACACCAGACCTAGACACACAAGGAAAAGAAAACACCAGACTACAAGACAACTTACAAACAATAGAAAACACGGACTAGAAAAATGAGGGACCCTGA
>NW_021535098.1:0-207 GCF_001605985.2 Dendrobium catenatum | reverse complement strand
TACCAAAGTGACTCTCCTTTTGCTCCCACAGTAAGGCAGAGAAGCCCTTACACTTAACCTCTCTTCCACCAATCCCAAGTATGGTAGAGTATCATTATCCTTTCACACCCTCATGATGTTGACAGAGAACTATCAGCCTTTCATACCCTCTTGGTGTCGGTAGAGAACCTTCGTTCTTTCACACCCTTCTAGTGTTGGAAAAGATCT
>NW_021535097.1:0-366 GCF_001605985.2 Dendrobium catenatum | reverse complement strand
ATGTATATAATATATCAATACAAGATAATCTATCTACAGTCTTATATTAGATGATAAGAGTTTAGTACGTTTTCTTACAAAGCGATATGTGTAGTATATTATCATATATATTCTACTTCTAAAAACATGTAACGTTCATAATTAACTTCTTTGAAGATATAGCTGGGTCCGAACCTATATAATATATATAAGACGGATTATTAAAAATAGTCTTGTAATTTTTAAACGCATTATAAGAATTATCAGTCATAAGCAGCTCATAAAGATACAAATAAATATATTTTTGGCCTTTGCAAGATTCGACGTCCAAAAATAGGGGGGCAACTGATATGTCACCAAAATATTGTCTTGATCAGACACGAATCT
>NW_021535096.1:0-386 GCF_001605985.2 Dendrobium catenatum | reverse complement strand
CAGCACGTCCCCATCGCCTCCCCCGGTCAACCCGACCCGGACCATGGCCGGCGACGATCGGAACCAATGGGAAATAAGTTTTTGTGGTCCCCCCAAGACAATTCCTGGTTCAAGGCTGCTGTCCACCGGTTTGATCCCACGATATCCCCAAGACGTCGCCATCGTCCACCTGGCAGCGATCCGAGCCCTCTCCAGCTCAATTTTGGCCGTCCAAGCTCCTGAAAGGTGGTCGAATAGCCTCGAGCTCCCCAGACCTCCAGAAGCATTGGCATTCATTCGTGATCGCTTCCCAGAGCTCCTTCAAACTCCCAGACGCTCCCCTCGAGCTCCCAGATTGATCCCTTCGTCCGTTCGAGCAAGCGCCCCTGAAAGCTTTTGGCGTCCCG
>NW_021535095.1:0-286 GCF_001605985.2 Dendrobium catenatum | reverse complement strand
ACAACTAGCACAAGAAGACCTATCCCAGACTGTTGATTTATTAGGTGATGATCCAGTTGAGGAAGAGAGGGGCTCATGTTCAGTCATAAAATCGCAAACTTCTGATACACATGGTAAAGGCATTGATAAAGGGAAGAGAAAAATTAATGAAGATGATCATTTTTTTGCACCTAGAACAAAATCAGGATCTCAGCCATCCCTCAAAAGTGTAATGGCTTCTAAGGATGCAGTACATCGTGCTGTTTTGGTAGTTGCTAGGTGGTTTTATGATAGCTGCATTCCATTC
>NW_021535094.1:0-233 GCF_001605985.2 Dendrobium catenatum | reverse complement strand
GAAGATATAATCACAACTGAGAATTTTTAAGAATTTTGAAAAAGAAATCTAGCTTATAAAAAGAAAAAGAAAAAAAGTGGCCAATGATGCCAAAATCAAAAGACGCGCAATGACGTTAATTTGAAAAAATATATACACAAAGTATATCAAAAATCAAAAGATGCATAAAGAGTGCCAATCAAATTGATAAGAGACATAAAATGAGCCCACCAAAAACAAGCTCCTTCTCTTTC
>NW_021535093.1:0-365 GCF_001605985.2 Dendrobium catenatum | reverse complement strand
AAAGTCCATCTTTCATTTTGAACGCAGTTTTCCACTCTCATCTCCTAGACGAATTCTAATATGATAGTAACCACTCTTAAGATCAATCTTCGAAAAGAGGGTGGTTCCGGTCATCATGTGTAACATGTCATCCAATCGGGGAATGGGGAACCTATACTTGACAGTAATCTTGTTGATAGCACGGCTATCGACACACATTCGCCATGAGTCGTCCTTCTTGGAAGTCAGCAGTGCAGGAACAGTGATGTGAAACGTACATGCGATGGAGAAGTTACTTTAAGAAATTAAAGAGATCAATTGAAACTTAATAACCCAAAATGAAATTATAGTTTATAATAAAAGAGTGATCATTAAAATTCGTGGTT
>NW_021535092.1:0-263 GCF_001605985.2 Dendrobium catenatum | reverse complement strand
AACTTCACTAAATTTGGAATCCATTTGATCCACTATCTAGGCAGCCCAAGATTTATCCTTAAAAATGACCTAGGATTTTAATTAATTCATAATTAATTCAATTTAAATCCTAAAAATACAAAATGAAATCTTAATTACTCATAATTTAATATATAATTAGAAAAAAATAAAAGCCACTTGATTTCGAATTAAATTAAATTTAAATTAATAATAAAGGAAAATTTCTAATTAATTAATTAAAAATAATTAAAATTCCAAAATAA
>NW_021535091.1:0-450 GCF_001605985.2 Dendrobium catenatum | reverse complement strand
GAGAATGAGATTGGAGATTGAAGAACAGGTGATCGCAAAAACGAAGAAGCTAATAGATGCAGGCTTCATCCAAGAAGAAAAGTACGCTGACTGGATTGCTAATATCGTCCCAGTGAAGAAGAAGAACGGGCAAATTCGTGTCTGTATTGACTTTAGGGACCTCAACAAGGCGTGCCCAAAAGACGATTTTCCACTCCCTGTATCCGAACTCCTGGTGGACAATACGTTCAACTACGACATGTTCTCTTTCATGGATGGATCTTCAGGATACAATCAAATCAAGATGGCATCCGAAGATGAAAAACATACGTCGTTCAGAACGCCCATCGGAATTTTCTGCTACACAGTCATGCCCTTTGGCCTGAAGAAGGCTGGTGCTACCTACCAGCGGGCCATGACTCACATATTTGATTATTTAATACATCAGAAGGTCGAGTGTTATGTAGATGA
>NW_021535090.1:0-353 GCF_001605985.2 Dendrobium catenatum | reverse complement strand
AAAGTTTTATGTTCTTGTTGATCTCTTAGTGAGTTCAAGAGAGGAGAAGCCCGAGGAGGGTAATTCGCAATACCCGCCAATCTTTAGAAGAGTCCGAGGTTCGCGGTTCTTACGATCTCTGTGTGAGTTCGTTAGTTATCTCTTTCTTTCTCGTATATTCTTGTTCTTCTCCTTTCCCCCTCTTCATCCACCAATTATTCCCCTAGCTCCACCTCCCCAACATCCGGCCCTAATCCACCCGTGGCCGCCGACCACCTCACCACCTCCACCCGCTCCCAAGCCTCTCCACCATCGGCCTTCTCCCCCTTTTCCCCCGACTTGTTCGAATTTTGAAAATTCAAAATTTATTGAGT
>NW_021535089.1:0-557 GCF_001605985.2 Dendrobium catenatum | reverse complement strand
CATTCTTAAAAATGTCACAACACCAAATGTTTTTTTTCATATAAATAGTTATGTTGTTATGTTTATAGTCCAGTTCAGTCACTTGAGTAATTTTAGTACTTTTATAGTGCTTTACTAGCTCCCTCTTTGAGAAAAATCTAAGGGAGGCTAGGGAAAATCATTTGGAGTATATAACATGTATTTCTTAACATAACTCTATAAATTAAATGATTGAGTGTATATGAGATACTTTTTTCCATCCATGTGGTATCTCTCTCTTCTAATTTTCTTTCTTCCATGATTCGTTTAACAAAAATATGTTTTCTTGTTATTCATTCTATGTCTGACTAGTTCTTTTATTTTAGATTGATGATCTAAAATATTTGCCAAGTACAAATAAAGACAATTATTCTAAAACTATTAAAACACATTATTAATATTATCACACTACTTATGTAATGTACATAGTGTCATATGCGTAGTTAAGATATAACGTACGTATAGCCTCAATGGAGGAATATGAGAACAACCAGGAATATTGAGAGAGGATGTATACATGCCTACATAAAGGATCTATA
>NW_021535088.1:0-359 GCF_001605985.2 Dendrobium catenatum | reverse complement strand
TATCTGCTTTTTCAACGGTCGTCCAGCATGACTCCTCGGGACGATCGCCTGTGTCTAATCAGCCTGGCTGATATCTGATAGGCCCGGATGATTGGATTGCCTTTTTGACCAATCAACCTGCACGCAATTATTGTGCCATATCGTCCTGAACGATTCTGCGATCAGTCTGGATGATTCTGCGATCAGCCTGGACGATATGGCCGTTTCTTTAAATTCATGCCGTTCCAGCCATGGTTTTCACTTCACAGCCCTTCTCCTCTTGTGTTTCCTTGCTAACTCCTTACTATGGCTGATGGGAAACGAGTTCGATAAACTTCTGGGTGTTCTTCGAGGGCTAGGATTGACCCTCATTTTAGGGA
>NW_021535087.1:0-210 GCF_001605985.2 Dendrobium catenatum | reverse complement strand
TTACCTCCTCATTCCTCCATCCACCCGGTTTTCCACACATCGCTATTGAAAAAGAGCATAGGGGATCATACTGTGTCCATTCCTACTATACCCCAAGGCCTCACAGAAGATATGCAATTCTTACTAGAGCCACTACATGTAAAGGATGTGAGGAAGAATGATCAAGGCAAAAGAGAGATTCTCATCGAGTGGAAGGACTTACCGACACAT
>NW_021535086.1:0-232 GCF_001605985.2 Dendrobium catenatum | reverse complement strand
TATAGTTAATGTGCGTATGAAAGATCGCTCGTTAATAACTACTTTAGTTTTCTTTTAAAAACTTGTTATTGAAAAAATCAAAAATAGTTTTGAAATTATGACATAGACTTCGTTTAGAACAGTTTTTTTACTGCTTTTAAAACAACTTTTTAGAATAAAATATTTTTATTCTAAAAAGTTATTTTAGAAACTTGTCATAAAAAAAGCTTTAAAAATAAGCTTCTTAATATAA
>NW_021535085.1:0-881 GCF_001605985.2 Dendrobium catenatum | reverse complement strand
TTGCCCCCGGACGACATTTAGTAACCGCACAAAATAATTTTGCCATTCTTTTTGTGTGAAAATGTTGTCGTTTTCTTTTACCATATTTTGATTCATGAAGGAGAAGATATGTTCTTTTTTAAAGGAAGATCACATCACTCACCCCCCTTTCGGCAGTTTTTTTTTTATTGAACATATTTAAAAATATATACATTATTTTTTTTTAATATATACATGAATAAAGTTATACTCCTAATGAAATTAGGGTTCCGTGTGGGTATCAGACTTTCAGCTAATTTAAGTTTCGTTTGAGACAATTTTTTCCTGCTTTGTAAAACAGCTTTTTAGTTGATTTTTTTTAATTTAAAATTTTGATATTTAAAAGCTGTTTTAGAAAGCAATAAAAAGCTATCCCAAATACTACTTTAGTAGTAATAATATTAATATTTGTTGGAAAAATTTGGGATTAAATACTGTTTTTATCGAATTTGTGTTTCAACGTTCAGTATCAACTGAAATTCTAGAAGGAGATCGTCTCTTACTTAGACTTTGCTTTTAGGTATGCCAAACGTCAATAAATGAAATATGAACATCTTACCCAAAGATCGAACCTGCTAAAAAGCAGATGTGACATTTGGATCAATACAATAAAAATTCTTCTTTAATTCAATAGAATTTAGGCGGATTTAGATGAGTAAAACTCAAAACTATTTAGTTTAAGGTCTTGTTTGAGACGGTTTTTTTACTGCTTCTTAAGATAATTTTTCAGTATAAAAATTATACTGAAAAATTATCTTAAGAAGCAGCAAAAAAGCCGTCTCAAACAAAACATAAGTAGTTAACATATAAATCTTACTGTTTACTTACTGATACGTCATCAAAATTAGCTTGATCGGGCACGA
>NW_021535084.1:0-329 GCF_001605985.2 Dendrobium catenatum | reverse complement strand
CCCTAACGAACTTTCAAGTGGTATCAGAGCTTGATTCGAAAATTTAAGTTTGAAAACTTTTTGAATTAGATCCATGGCTAACCTTGGGAATCGTAACACTACGGAAGGGTATTCTATTACCCGACCTCCACTGTTTGACAACTTACCTTTTGATTTTTGGAAAACCCGCATGTCTACTTTTTTACAATCTACTGATTATCGTATGTGGATGCTTATTCAAGAAGATTATTCTCCACATTCTCATGAAATAAATGGCATTAAAACTTAAGTTGCTTTTACTGAATGGACTTTTGATGAACGTGATTTAGCTTAATTAAATGCAAAATGTT
>NW_021535083.1:0-290 GCF_001605985.2 Dendrobium catenatum | reverse complement strand
GATGTAGGTCAAGGTTTGACTGAACCACTATAAATTCGATGTGTTCTTTTCTTATTATTGCTTCCGCATTTAATTTTTGCATCATCAATTTCTATGTGGTGATATTAGTTTCATTTTGTGTTTGTTTAAAGATTCTTCTTTATAAATTCACCTCTCTCTTAGTTAGCCTTGGGCTAGTTCTATAGGGCTTAGCATCCCTAACGAACTTTTAAGTGGTATCAGAGTACTTTCTAGTGCCATCTGATCACTTTCAGTATTTTCTTCATTTTCCTATATGCATCATGCATGTG
>NW_021535082.1:0-257 GCF_001605985.2 Dendrobium catenatum | reverse complement strand
GCACTTCTCATGCACAAATATATAGAAGAGAAGAAAATCTGGCTAAGTAATCTCTCATACATTGTGAAAGAAGAAGAAAAAATTTGGGATTCAGTATGAATAAGTTCGATTGAATGCTTGCTCCACAAACGCATATTTATTTTAAATAAACAAATTATTATAAAATTATTTGAATTTAAATTATGCTATTAAAATGCTGAATTATGTTATTATTATTATTTTTTTAAGTTGTATTTAAAATTTTCTTTTCAAATATG
>NW_021535081.1:0-228 GCF_001605985.2 Dendrobium catenatum | reverse complement strand
CTCCTCCCTCTGTGCTGTTCGACTTCGCTCCTAGACCGACTTTCCCTTCCTGTGAAATCGGGAGAAGCAACAGGAGCTCGCTGGTGAGGAAGGTAACGTTTTCCCTTTCGTGTGCTTCATTCGGCCAAATCCCGTAAACCTCCCTAACCGAGAGAAAGGGATTAACTTTTTATTTTATTTTTTATTTTAACTATATTTATCCTAAATAATTTTAATTATTATAATTAA
>NW_021535080.1:0-226 GCF_001605985.2 Dendrobium catenatum | reverse complement strand
CGCCACAGCCACATATTTGCTTAATGGTTCGAACCCTATCGACTCCTATTGATCCGTATAGAAGGATCAGGTTCGAATTTGATTTCACTTGTTGACCCGCGCAACATCCCTAGACGTCACGTGTGTACCAATAACACGCTCGCTGGGGCCCATGCGGGTTCTTTGATTGCTTTTACCCCCTTTTAGTATGCCTATGTGTATACAAACTATTGTGCACGTGCGGGGG
>NW_021535079.1:0-244 GCF_001605985.2 Dendrobium catenatum | reverse complement strand
TGTGTTTATAACTTGATATTATTAAGATTATCAATTTTATGTCTCTTATTTAGACTACATTAATTTTAATATTATTATTGCAATTGTGATGTTATCTTATTTTGTATTTCACTTATCAATTAATATTTATGCACTTAGAAAGATTTGAAATTTTAGAATATTGATTTTGAAAAAAAATATAATTACTCTTGAAAATTGTATAAATCTACAAAAATCAAAAGAAATGCACAAAGAATCGCAATGT
>NW_021535078.1:0-343 GCF_001605985.2 Dendrobium catenatum | reverse complement strand
TTGTGGGATTGGTTGAAACCATGGTGATGGACATGAGCAGAATGGAGGTGGATCGTTTGATTGGGAATGAATGGGATTTCTTTCATTCCCCTGCGAATGGTCGATCTGGAGGACTGATTGCATTGTGGAGGAAGAATGTTGCTAAGTTTGATGTTATTGGCAACATGGAGCAGGTGCTTATTGGGAATCTTACTTTCCCTAATATGCAAAGGTGGACGGTTGCTGTGGTATATGCTAGTAAAAGTTATCATAGCAGACGGTTGCTGTGGAATACTATTAGTCCTTTGGTTTGCTCTGATATCCCTGTGATTGTGGGGGGAGATTTCAATTGCTGTTTAAATCA
>NW_021535077.1:0-207 GCF_001605985.2 Dendrobium catenatum | reverse complement strand
GTTTCCAAATGTAGCCATCTACGTTAATCAAAAAGTTATTCAAACATATGATTTTGAAATGAAGCTCTGATACCACTTGTTGAGTCTAGTAATTAGGTTGTTAAGCCTAAGTTAGTGTCCCAAAGGCTACCAAGAGGGGGGGTGAATTGGTAGTTTAAAAAGTTTTAAACCCTTTTAAAATTATGTTGAACCGAAATAAAAATTATT
>NW_021535076.1:0-249 GCF_001605985.2 Dendrobium catenatum | reverse complement strand
TCTGATACCAATATGGTGTAGCCGTCGCCCTGCACTATAGCTGCACGAAGAACTACACAAAGCAATGGAACAGTAACAAGTGCTGTAAAAGCTATGAGCAAATTTCTATCCTCCTCTGGTAGCAAAACGGGGAAGATAATAACAGCAATCCCAAAATTACTCTAAGAAAAAAAAAGAAAATACTGAAAATAACAAAAGCATAGCAGTAAACAGTTAGCGGCAGAAGTCGTGCCATGTGGCTGAGCTGGC
>NW_021535075.1:0-485 GCF_001605985.2 Dendrobium catenatum | reverse complement strand
GGTGGGTTTAGTTTTCATGTTGAGGTATTCATACCTTAAATGTCCTTGCTTCCTACATTCAAAAAGATAGTGTCATAAGACACTTTAGTAGTTCTACCTATCTTTCATTTATTCCACTATTGATGATATCTTCTCTTTGGCTTTAGAAAGCTCTCAATTTGTCGGTTCACTATTATAGTAAAACTAGTGTGCATGCTTGAGATAGTTTAATTTGGTTTCATGAAAAATAGGTCATAATCATGTAACAAAATAATTATATGAGATTGTCTAACATCATTAATACCATCATAAGTAATGCATAATCTATCACATATTTCCTTTACAGTAGAATAGGTAGAGACTCTCATATAATCTTCTGATTAAAGTGCAAAGTTAGATATTTAGCATTCAGTTATGCAAACTCTCTATCATCATAACTCAACTCATTAAAAGGAATTTTTCCTTAATTCCATTAATAATACTAGATATTGGTATATATCCTACTT
>NW_021535074.1:0-218 GCF_001605985.2 Dendrobium catenatum | reverse complement strand
TATTAGTAGGAGGCTCAAGCTGTCTTGCTTGAGGAGCGGATAGTGGAAGCAGCAAATTCGGATTAGTAGGTAAGTTAACACAGTTATTATCATGAGTAGTCAGCGACGGTTTATGAAAAGGAAATAAGTTTTCGTCAAAAGAAATATGCCGAGAGAAAGTGATTTTATTGTTTGAAGTATTCAAACATTTATATCCTTTGTAAACATCAGAATAACCA
>NW_021535073.1:0-249 GCF_001605985.2 Dendrobium catenatum | reverse complement strand
CAATTCTAAGCTAACAACCAACATGCAGTGAAAGCTGGAAAACCCGGCACACAACAGAAAATTAAACACCGGCCTATCCTAAAACTAGAGTTGGTTGTCCTATCAAACCATCTAAAGTGTGTGATATAGGCCGTGTGGTTTTGATATGTCCTAAGGAGGGCAAATTGTTAAAGTTGTTCGAAGTTCTAGTTGGTTGAAAGGCTCAGGGAAAGATTTAAATTTGAATTCAAATATTAGTGATTTAAGATT
>NW_021535072.1:0-223 GCF_001605985.2 Dendrobium catenatum | reverse complement strand
GACAGCAGCACGTAAGGTCTCTCACATGAGAAAATTAGGATACTTTAAATAAAATTTTAAGAACCGACATTATCGTCCAGGACGATATCGATATTATCCTGGCCGATCAGTACAAATCATGGACTATCGTACTGAACATCGCCCTGAATGGGGGTCTAGGAGATTCAAAATTAGCTTGATCGACCAGGACGATCTCACGGTCATCCTGAATGATTAGTTCAAA
>NW_021535071.1:0-461 GCF_001605985.2 Dendrobium catenatum | reverse complement strand
AAAAAACCGCCGGTTTTCACTGTTTTTCCTGTAGTGACATAAGGTGTCTACAAATATTTCAAAATATCCCTACACATGCACCATAGCTTGTATACACATCGGTACACAAAAGGGGTATGTCAAATTAATGAAATTCCCAAACACCCGCATGGGCCCCGGCGAGCGTATTATTGATACACACGTGACGTCTAGGGATGTTGCACGGGTTGACAAGTGAATCTAGGTTCGAAACCGATCCTTCTATAGGGATCAATAGAAGTCGACAGGGTTTGAACCAACAAACAAATATACGGTTTTGACGACCGTCATATTTGTCTTAATACATTCATATTAGGTCTTTAAGGCCTATAATAATGAGAATTCACTATTAAGGGCATAAAGCCTACAAAACCCGATCCTCGATCAATAGCTTGGTCGAGTTGATAGGGTTCAATCAACAAAAGAGAAATGACCCCAAACAC
>NW_021535070.1:0-211 GCF_001605985.2 Dendrobium catenatum | reverse complement strand
ATCATTCGGCTCAATGTATAAAAAAATTCCATCACAAATTCACAAAGGTATGCTTGAATCACCCAAAGTTCAATTTCATGAAAAAATAATCCAACTCCTCTCTCTATCTTTTATTAATTTATGACATTTTCTTCTAGGGAAATTTACATACATACCACTTTATAACATCCTATTTACATATCTAATACCCAAAACTTTAATATTACATATA
>NW_021535069.1:0-314 GCF_001605985.2 Dendrobium catenatum | reverse complement strand
CTCATTTTGATCAAAGATTTGATCAAATTGAAACTCATATACAAATGCAGGATGATCAGTACCATCATGATATGAGTTGGATGCGAGAGCAAATCAATGGTACAAACTCAAATATGATTATGATGAGCAGTTATTTTAATTTCTACAACCAGCAACCTCCTCCAAATTAGGGCCCCTCAAAGTGATTTACTTCCTTATGATCTTCTCTAGTTGATGTGATGTGATGTGTTTTGTATTAGTTATATGTTATTATCATTTGATGTATTAGCATTTAAGTTTTATATTTTAAGTTCAGATTGTAAGCATATTGATAT
>NW_021535068.1:0-308 GCF_001605985.2 Dendrobium catenatum | reverse complement strand
TACCTATGATGCACTGACACTTCTCCTCAAAGAGGAGTGCAGTGTCCGACACGTATCCGATACTTCTCCGACACGTGTCGGACATGCCGAAAACGAGTCCAATTAAAAATATTAAAATATGAATTTTTTAAATATAATTTCTTGTGTTTAAAATTTTTACTTATTTAAAATATAAAAATTAATTTTCTTATTTCTTATCCACAACGTTAAATCAATCGTCCTCAATTGATACCCCATTCATTGAATATTCTCAATTTCATTTCTCTTAGGCGGGTTACAACTTTGATTTCACAATAATGCTCGTATCA
>NW_021535067.1:0-425 GCF_001605985.2 Dendrobium catenatum | reverse complement strand
GATTCCAAATTGGATGTAATATCCCATTTTCAAAAAATCACTTTCACATTTATTGACTCTTGATATATTATATTTACATTACATTTCATTTCACAGAAAGGAAAGGAAAATCTAATCCACCTGCAAGGTTATCCTAAGCAATTTATAAAAAAAAATCATCCCACGCAGTTATATATATATGCAATTGAATTTAAATTATTAAGCCACACTTGGCCACACTCTTCTTCATTTGGGGGCTAAGCAGCTGAAGCACCTGTAGCATTTATTTATTATTAATTAATTAGCCCCTCTTTTTCTGCCCTGCATGAGTGTGGCCACCTGCAGAAAATCATATTAACAATCCAGATCGCTCCTAGCCTATGGGTAATCTAATCGTCAATCAAACAACCACAGAGTGCAGTAAAAATAAATAAACAAACACACCA
>NW_021535066.1:0-308 GCF_001605985.2 Dendrobium catenatum | reverse complement strand
AAGAAAAGAGCTTTTTTTTTTTTTTTTTTTAAGATTGTTGCGATATCAACCCGAAGTAAGGACACTTCTTCGTGTTTTCCTTTTGATATTAAAATTCTATTCTGAAATTCTTATAGCCTTTAGATTTACAGTCTGAAATCATACGATATTATTTCAGCACTTTGTAAAACCTCACCCAAGCAGTTGCCCCGAAAATAACAAAGTTATTTTAACTCTCCCTCAAACGGCTTCTCTTACCTTAAACGGGAATAAAATTGGGCATTGACTGAATCGGTCTGTCGGTAGACTGAAAATAATATCTTTCGGAC
>NW_021535065.1:0-338 GCF_001605985.2 Dendrobium catenatum | reverse complement strand
CATGTTTATTTGTATATACCAATATTGAATTAATATTAAGCTGTAATTATCACTTTGATCCTCCATTGCAATGAACTACTTTCTTAGAAGTGATTGTTGTCCCCAACTAAAACTTTCATTTGGGACAAATTTTTTATTGCGTATTTAAATTTTTGTTGTAGAAAAGTTGATTTTGAGTAATGATTGAGGCTTCATTTGGGACAGTTTTCTTATTTCTTTCTAATAAAAAAATTAAATTAAAAAAAAATTATACTAAAAATTTGCATCAGAAAGCTGTCCCAAACGAAGCCCGAAACTATGATTGACGCAATATGGCTTTATCTCATGGTGATGCGATC
>NW_021535064.1:0-291 GCF_001605985.2 Dendrobium catenatum | reverse complement strand
GCCGTTCCAAATGAAATCTTAAGTTTCATTTGAGACAATTTTCTAATTACTTTAAAAGCAATTTTTTAGTTAAAAAATTTTATTTGGACGAGAAAATTTTTTACTAGAAAGTTGTTTGGGAAAATAGTAAGAAAGCTATCTCAAATAAGACCTCAGTCGAATTCTCTGAATTGAAGGTTCTGTGTAGCAGTGCCATCTAGAAGAAAATTTCTTGTATATAAATTTTACTACGCATTATATTATCAAATTTCTTGAACGGCATTTTATTTTGTATTACTGTCCCTACAATTC
>NW_021535063.1:0-236 GCF_001605985.2 Dendrobium catenatum | reverse complement strand
CTAGTTCATACAGTATGATGCATAGATCATATAATACAATCAATCAATTCAATTGAATAATACATCATCCTGAATTAACCAGGGTTTATCTAATGAGTTCTCAGGGTGAAACCTACAATATGATTATATATATAATATGATCATTAATGTTAATTTTATCTAATTTGATTTCTTAATCCTTAAAATTAAATTAGTCAATTTAAAATAATATTTAGATAGTATAAATTAAGTTGTAC
>NW_021535062.1:0-212 GCF_001605985.2 Dendrobium catenatum | reverse complement strand
CAGAAAACCATAAATTGCCCCTCATATCTCTTAAGAAGGGACCCAAGCAAGAAGAAAAGAGGAGAAGAAGAGAAGGGAAGGAGGAAAGAAACTCCTCCTCGACCACCGCCGGGATTATGCCCGACTTCCACAGGACATCAGAATTCCGTCCAACTTCCACAGGACGCCAGAATTTTGCCCGACTTCCACGAGACACCGGAATTCTTCCCGAC
>NW_021535061.1:0-302 GCF_001605985.2 Dendrobium catenatum | reverse complement strand
CACTGGTCACTCAAGCGAAGCTTCAAAACATTTTGAAAATAGTTTGTATCTTGAAAATAATTGTTATAATCAATATTCGATATAAAAAGTACTCAAATAATCAAATTCAAACAGTGATCTGCCAAAACAGCCAAAATCAGTGACTGGAAATGGTTTCAAAATAAAGTACACATTTTTTTTGAAAAGATCGATGGGTTATACGCAAAAATCCGATTTAAAACGAAAAAGATATGCAATTTACAAGTTTAAATACCATAAAAGAATATTTTAAACTAATACTGTTTTACTGTTTTTGGAATATC
>NW_021535060.1:0-222 GCF_001605985.2 Dendrobium catenatum | reverse complement strand
ACCAAAAGATAAGAAATTAGAAGACCAACTAGTAATATGTTTTTGAACTAAAGTGAAAATTTCTTCAAAAAGAAATTTTTTTTTCTTACCATTATATATCGGCGTTCCCAAATACCTCATCGGCAAAATTTTAGCTTGAAATCCACAGGCTCTTTGTATCGCATGGACTCTATGCTGTTTGACCGATTTTCCAACAATAAAATTACACTTGTCTTTACTAAA
>NW_021535059.1:0-294 GCF_001605985.2 Dendrobium catenatum | reverse complement strand
TCTTTTCGTTAAAGAAGTTTTTAATCATCCAATTCACTCCCTTCTTGGCGCATCTAGTAATTTCAATTGGTCTCATAGCAACTTCAAGTGGTATCAGAGCAATTTCAATTGGTATCAGAGCTATTTCAATTGGTATTAGAGCGGGTTTCAAAAATAGTGTTTTAGAAAACCTTGAAAAAATCGATCATGGCATATTTTGGAAATCGTAAGATTGCGGAAGGCTATTGTATTACACTACCACCTTTCTTTGAAAATATTTCTTTTAATTTTTAGAAAATTCGCATGTCAATATTT
>NW_021535058.1:0-231 GCF_001605985.2 Dendrobium catenatum | reverse complement strand
TCGGACACGTGTCCGTGCCGTGTCGGACGCGTGTCCTTGTCCGACACGTTTCCGACACTGCATTGCCTCTTAAAACGGAGTGTCGGTGCATCATAGACTGAGATCCCTCTGTCTTGATGTGGAACACCTCGGGCCAGATAAGTTGATGGTGCATAGTTTCAACGAAAAAGGGAAGAAGACCCTCGGATCATTTTTGCTCCCTCTTGTATTTGGAGAGCTCCATACAGAAGC
>NW_021535057.1:0-222 GCF_001605985.2 Dendrobium catenatum | reverse complement strand
GGGGATTCTCCCATGTATGGTTAAAATATTTTGATTAAAAAAAATCTCATAGATATGCGCTCGCACTTATATAACCTCACATATACTTAAACTGCTTAGTCTTATCATGAAGGTTTATTAGTGAATCTCCGTATACCTTAGGTTTTGTTTGTGAACTTCATCTGATTTAGTGAGAGCTTGACATGTGCTTTATAACTCCATTTGTTTTTTTTTAGGAACTTC
>NW_021535056.1:0-2250 GCF_001605985.2 Dendrobium catenatum | reverse complement strand
CGTCCCCGTCGGGTCGGGTCGTGACACAGCAAGCCTGGCCAACCGGTTCATAGTAGATGAAGGCACTAGTCTACTAAACATGATCACCAATTTGTGCTTGTTATTTTGTTGACCCGTCCAGCCACAATAATCCTCCAGAATGGTTAAGAATTTTCTGACATTGGAGGTAGTCACACCTGCAAAAAATAAAACATCATCAGCATAAAGGAAGTGGGATACGAGAGGTCCCCCCGTTAGGATTTGAACACCCAGCTCCTGGTAGTTTTGATGGAAGTGTAGTGAGAGAAGCTCCGAGCAAAGAATAAATAGGTAAGGAGAGAGCGGGCACACCTGTCTGAACCCGCAGCCCGCCGTAATCCTGTTCGTAAGCGTCCCATTGACCAAAATAGAGAAATGAGGTGTGGTCAAATAGTTCAGCACCCAAGAATGAAATCTCAGGGGGAATCCCATCTTCATGAGCACCAGATCCAGAGTTCTCGAGCTCATTTTGTCATAGGCCTGCTCCATGTCCGCCTTCATAGCCATCCAACCCCTGAAGGATTTGGACACTTTGAATTTGTTCACAATTTCTTGCCCTAGAAGGCAATGATCGGAGATCGATCGACCATGCACATACACTGCTTGTTCCTCAGAGATAAGGTTGGGCAGAATGCCTTTGATACGTGAAACAAGAATCTTCGCAATGATATTATAGATGGTTTGGCATAAACTGATGGGTCGAAACTTAGAAGGATAGTTCGGCTTGTCCACCTTCAGCAACAGGACAACAACCGTTTCCTTCCAGGCTGGCTCCATATGCCCGGAAGAGAAAAATTCCAAGCACGCCAGCGTAACTTGCTCACCAACAATCTCCCAGAAGGCCTTAAGGAAAGATGCCGTCACGTCGTCCCTACCGGGCGCACGATTCGGCCCCATGGACTTGACAACAAGCCAAATTTCCTCCTGGGTAATCTCCCTGTCAAGGTGCCCAGCGTACTGTTCCATGCTCACAAACCGGGACTCCAAGGAGGGCCATCCCGTCTCAACAATAGGTGTGCTGTTCCATTTTTGTGCAAAGAAATCATGAACCACCCGCAAGATGTCTGCCTGCTCCGTTGCGGCCTGTCCGTCCGGAAACTACAGCTGCTCAATTTGGTTAGATCGCAGCCTTACAGAGGCCATGGAATGAAAGAACCGGGTGTTCCCATCCCCCTCCTCAGTCCACCGCACCTTGGCGCGTTGCCCCCACCACATCGTAATTCTAGCCAAAGTGGCCTTTAGTAACTGCACCTTGTACTTAAAGTTTCAGATTGGGTCTCCGAGAGTCGGATCGGGGAGCATTCAAGTTCCAGGAGAATCCTAATTTCCCCATCAATTTCATCTTTCAACTGATTTAACATCTTAATCTTGTTTCTTCTCCAGAAGAAAAGAGCCCTTAATGATCGTTTACATTTCATTTGCAGCTTAATTGCCTCCGATCCCGTATCACGCACCTTCCATTTCTTCGAGACAATTTGTCAAGCTCTTGGAAAAGTAGCCCACATGTCTTCAAACTTGATCCACTGCGAGTACTTTCTCTAACCTTCCTCGTGAACAGAGCAGAGAATAGGGCAGTGGTCCGACGCAATTCTAGTTAAGTGAAACAACTTCAGTCCCTTGAACATGTCTAGCAAAGCCGAGCTAACCAAGAACCTGTCCAGCCGACAGTAAATCCGGCTCATTGCACCCTTGTTATTAGACCAAGTGTAGGACAGACCAGAGAACCCCTGATCAATTAAATCATTTGCGGCCATAAAGTCGCCCATTTCACTCGCCGCTTGAGAATAGCAGAACGGCCTTCCACCCTTCTTTTCCCCAGGCACCAAAATACAGTTGAAATCACCCCCAACCACCATTGGGACATTGGCATTATGATAGCGAGAGATATCCTCCTAGAGCTGTCTCCGGACATACCTGTCATTGTCCGCATAGACCATAGCAATCTCCCACACAAACGTGCTCGACTTGCTCATGGTCCCCAAGATACATTGATCCGACTGGAAGAGCACCTGGAAAGATCCCGCCAAACCCTTCCACAGCACAAGGATGCCCGAAGCTCTGCTCACCGACGGTTGGTAGCAAAAGTCCCAATTCCTACCCAACAACCTATCAATGTCCCGTCTAGTAAAAGTTTCCATCTTCGTCACAAACAAGCCAATGAAGCTGACTCCCCGTTCCCCCACCAGGTGCGGTTAGACATTACCCGTCTCCTTCTTACGGGCACCTCTACAA
>NW_021535055.1:0-284 GCF_001605985.2 Dendrobium catenatum | reverse complement strand
TGAAGAAATTATTGGAGATGAAGACTAATCCGACGACATCGGAAGCAAGGGAGACTACCGGAGATCACGGCGTAGGAGGAAATCCGAACCCGCGTGGGGGGAGGAGGAATCAGGATGTAGAGATCCTGGAGGGAGACGACGACATGCCACCTCTAGAGCCACTTTCTAGAGAGGAGATGAGCATGGGAAATCGAGGTCGAGGTGCTGATTTTCAGCGTCAAGGTGTTGATTTTGAAGGCAGGAGGGAGGATTATGAGAGAAGTGCAGATTTTGGCAATAGAGGA
>NW_021535054.1:0-2064 GCF_001605985.2 Dendrobium catenatum | reverse complement strand
ATCTCTTCCCTCGAAAGAGGCTCTAGAGGAGGCCTATTGATGCGGACATCGGTACAAAGATTTGGCGCATCTATCACAGGAGGCGTCGCAAATCGACGACCATGATTTAAACCTTCAATTATGATTTATTTTTCTGCATTTTAGTTTCTATTTTATGTTATTTCCTGTTTTACCCCTAGGTTAATTTATTTGAGTGTTATAGCACGAGGGGCAATTTTGTAATTTTTATTTTCTCATATTTTGGCCTATATATATGGCCTTTAGCTATTGTAATAGGATGGTTGATTGATATGAAAATTTGTTTTCCACACTTGTTTTCTTCTTGGGAGAGGATGAGAGTGAGATTTCTATGAGAGAAATCGAGAGTTGTCACCAGCCGCAGGATGGGTCCGGGCTCGTGATTTGAGTCCCTTGGAGAAGGGAAAACGAATCACCCACCAACCTTGGAGACGGTCGGGTTTGTGGTCTTCTCTTTGTATTTTCGTCTTCATCCACCACCCTCCTCTTTGCATCTTTCGTTTTATCTTATATCGTGTTTTGTTTTGTCATCTTTTCTTCCTCCCTCAACTTCATGGCCAAACACCCCTTTGGATGCCGCCGGCCCAATCTCTAGACGCCGGCCACCATCCACCATCTCATCCCAATTGAAATCCTTGCCTAATTTGGGTGTTTATATTTTGGGCTGATTTCAAATTCAAAATCATATATTTTGAAATTCGAAATCTTTCCTAATTTATGAAAGCTATTTTGGAAAGTTTTCATTTTCAATCCGATTTGAATTTCAAATTCAAAAAAGGGGTTTAATTGGTTCTTTTCTTAATTCCCTAACCCTAAGCAAATCCCATTAAGTCATTCTTAATTTAAATTCATTTGAATTCTAAATTCATTTGAATTTTAAATTCAAATTTAGGAGCCTTAAATCACCTCATTAAATGCCCCCCCTTATTCATGCAAGTTGCCGGCCCCATACAGGGAATTTAGGAAATTGATTTCCAAATTTCTCCCTAACCTTCCTTTGGAAATAACTGCACTTTCTGAAACTCTTACCGGGCTGAAATTTCTCATTCATACTTTGGCTCTAACGTAATTTCCACATCTCTGCATAAGGAATTAGGAATTTAATTCCTAAAATCTCTCCCAGCTCACCGCCTCCCTCATTAATTCCCCTTTGGACCGGCCCCCTTCTCCCTTGAATTTGGGATTGGAAACTTCTTTCCTAATTAATCCCCTCATTCACTCAAAATTCTTTGGAAATATTTCTAAAATCTGTTGAGAGAAATTATGAAGTAATTCCCTAATTCTTCTCTTCCTTCCCGTAACTCCCCCTCATGGCCAAATTCCTCTCAAGCTTTAATGCCTAATTTAAGACCTGAATCAATTAGGGGAATTAGGAATTAATGCTATATTTCAGCTCTTCACTCCTGTAACTCCACACTGGCCGAATTCCCTGGCTTTAGTTCCTTTTTTTTTATTTCCCTGACTCATTCCACGGGATTAAGGAATTGATTTTCCTTGGGCTTGATTTTCCAGCAACCTAAAACTCAAGCCATTTTAACCAGAAACAGAAACTTTCTGTTGTTCCGAAGTAACCAAATCACTATGAACGTGTTCAGCAGCTGAAGTATGAATTAATTCAAGCTTGGCATAATTTGCCTAGACCTGCTCAAGCTCATCATGCAGATTCAAAGCTTCAAATAGCATTGATCCATCATTAGTAGTTGTTTCTATGATTCTCGGCAGAACAGGCTGAGAAAATCTGAGAATTTTAAAGTTCAATTTTTTTCCCGTTCTACATCACCTATCGTTCTCTTCCTCTAGGATCTCCACCTCCAAATTTCTCCTCCCCCGCGAGGGGTTCGAATTTCCTCCTATGCCATGGCCGTCAGCGGTCTCTCTTACTTCCGATGTCGCGGGATTGGTTTTCATCTCAAATAGTTTCTTCAACATTTCCTCCATTGCGGTGAACTTCCCCTCCAACCTTTCATTGTTGGAGGTGATTTGATTTTGAAGGTTGAAGAATCTTTCCGCCAAATCGGCTTTCAATTGGCCGACTTCGCCTTCCAA
>NW_021535053.1:0-852 GCF_001605985.2 Dendrobium catenatum | reverse complement strand
GAAGTCCGACGTTAGTTGGCGGCCGAGGAGAACTCTGGCGTTAGATGGTATTCAGGCAGAACTCCGGCGTCATTTGGAGTTCGGGTGAAACTCTGGCGTAACTTGGAGGTCGGGCAGAATTCTGGTGTCACTTGGAGGTCAGGCGGAATTCCGACGTCACTTGGAGGTCAGGCAGAATTCCGACATCACTTGGAGGTCAGGCGGAATTATGGCGTCACTTGGAGATTGGGTGGAATTCAGACGTCGCTTGGGCAGAATTTTGTCATCTCGTGGAAGTCGGGCAGAATTCTGGTATCACTTGGGCATAATTCTGGCATCTCGTGGAAGTTAGGCAAAATTGCTGTGTCACTTCCACCATATGCCAAAATTCTGCCCATGTGACGCCAGAATTCTGCCCGACTTCCACGAGATGACATAATTCTGCCCAAGTGACGCCATAATTCCACCCGATCTCCAAGTGATGCAGTAATTCCGCCTAACCTCCAAGTGACGTCTGAATTCTGGCGTCACTTCCACGAGATTCAAGAATTCTGCCCAAATGACGCCATAATTCTGCTCGACTTCCACGAGATGACGGAATTCTGTCCAAGCTATGTCGGAATTCCATCCTATCTCCAAGTGACGCCAGAATTCCGCCTGACCTCGAAGTGACGCCGGAATTCCGCCCGACCTCTAAGTTACGCCAGAGTTTCACCCGAACTCAAAATGACGCCGGAGTTCTGCCCTAGTACCATCTAACGCCGGAGTTCTCCTCAGCCGCTAACTAACGTCGAACTTCTACCCGACGATGGACCTCCGCTCGTTGCTAAGTTTCTACCCGACGCCATCCTTCTGACCTTCATCGTCAAACAA
>NW_021535052.1:0-251 GCF_001605985.2 Dendrobium catenatum | reverse complement strand
AGAAGAAAGGAGGAGAAGAAGAGAAGAAAAAAAAAGAAAACAGAAGAAGAAGAGGAGAGAGACAATTTTTCTAAAGGCCCTAGGGGCCTATTTATACTTTTTTGGAGAGAAGGGGGGAAGTTTCTAGAGTTTCTAAATTTTCAAAATTTTCTAAAATTTTTTCAGAATTTTCTGGAATTTTTTCAGATTTTTCGAAATTTTGTGGGCCCCACGAATTAAAAAAAAATATTAAGCAACCGCCGGCCAGCAAC
>NW_021535051.1:0-211 GCF_001605985.2 Dendrobium catenatum | reverse complement strand
TTGGTGAAGAAGAGTTTGAGAATCCATCATTCGATCATTACAAATTTATTGGATGATTATTAAATTCACTATGAGTGCTTTGAGTTTTTTATATGTAAACTGATTACTTTTTTGTCTCTATGGTATTAAGTTAAAACTTTTATATTTATGAATTTTGAGTTTGTCTTATCAATAAAGTGCTATAATTTTGCTAAAAGTTATGAAGAGGTAT
>NW_021535050.1:0-349 GCF_001605985.2 Dendrobium catenatum | reverse complement strand
AGTTATTGAGTGTGAGCGATTGTTTGGTGCTGTGAATAGGAAATAAGATTTTTTTTTAATAAATAATTTTTTAATACAAGAAATTATATTTAAAAATTCATAAAATACTTATGAAACGCGTGTCCAATTTGTATTTAATATTTTTTAATTAGACACGCTTTCAGCATGTCTGACATGACGTGCCGAAGGCGTATCGGACATATGTCAGACACTGGATGCCTCTTTGAGGAGAAGTGTTGGTGCATCATAAAGGATGAGAATGCCAAAGCCAAAATTAGCAACCACACAAAGGTTTAGGTATAAGCAAGTGGCCGTGGTAGGGGTAGGTAGGTGGGTGAATTGGGTCAAT
>NW_021535049.1:0-449 GCF_001605985.2 Dendrobium catenatum | reverse complement strand
CCATGACCAATTAAGTAAGCGTTATATTAGAGCATAATTCCAAATAACAATTATATTGTGTAATACAGATGGCAATTTCCTATTGGATATAGCCTGTCTTTAGTCTTGTCTTTTTCCTATTTATAGATGTAGAAACTCTAGAGGAGAAGAGTAATACCGAGAAGAAAGTAAATAAGAGAATTGTATTTTATTATTATCGTTTACAGTCAGCCTGTGGCTCTTTATATAGAGCACAGTGGAAACATAAGTAGGATAAATTACTGTTGACTACAAAAAAAATGATGAATGAAATGAAACAAATGAAAATTTGGAAACAACCGACATACACGTGTCTGCCGGCCCCACCTCACCGAACAATGCGTTGTTTCTTTCGTCAACCGCCATTTGACGAAAGAAACCAATAAAAGAAGAAAGGAATTCAGAAAGAAGAAAGACAAACATTCTCTCAT
>NW_021535048.1:0-554 GCF_001605985.2 Dendrobium catenatum | reverse complement strand
AAGGAGAACAGCTAGAAAGAGAAGATTTTTTAATCAACTTATACTTTTATTTTTTTAATAGTAACTTACTTAAAAAAAAAAAAAACCACATTACTTGCTATATCATTATATTAATATTTGTAGGGGTGTTAATTTCAGGTCACGTGTCGGGTTCAGGTTGAATCCAAAATTGACCCGGCACTATTCGGGTTAACCTGAACCCCACCCATTTTTGAAAATGGGTCAGTTTTTAGGACCCAAATCGGACCCGCTTTGAGTTTTGGTCAAACTGACACGACCCGAATGACCCGGGGGGGGAACCAAAAATTGCTAATTTTCATGTCAAAAAATGGGTCAACCTCTGATTTTTTCGGTAAAAAACGGGTCAAAACGGGTTTTTTGTCAAAAACGGGTAAATTTCGAATTTCTGGGTCAACCCGAACCCGACTAATTTTTGAAACGGGTTGATTTATTGAACTCAAACCCGAGACGGGTTGGGTTGACCCTAACCAGAAATTTTTGGGTCGGATTCATGTCAGATTTTTGGGTAGTGTCAAATATTGACACCCCTAAAT
>NW_021535047.1:0-475 GCF_001605985.2 Dendrobium catenatum | reverse complement strand
CAAAGAGCTTCTAAACCCATGGCGGTGCGAAGATCCTACGCTGATGTATATCCAGGGAATTATAAGACCGGAGGTAGTCAAGCTAAAGAACTCACACCAGGGCCAAATCCGGTGAAGCCGGCAGAAGTAAAGATCTCCGGAGAAGACAAAATTCCAAACCGACCCAGAGTTGTAGGAGGCCGAGATAATCCTTATGCCAAGCCGTCCAACATAAAATGTTTTAGATGCTTACAACCGGGACATAAATCTAATGAATGTCCTTCCCGACATCAAGCGCATTTCTTGGAAGGGGACGATGAAGGTGACATGGAGGGTAATGAATTGGAGGCCGACGAAGTTTGCGAAGAGGTGGAAGGGGACAACGGTGAACCAGTGATCTTTGTGGTTCAGAAATTGCTTATTGCCCCAAGGACTTCAGTTAATAATCAACGCCACAATCTTTTTCGTTCCAAATGCACTATAAATGGGAAGGTTT
>NW_021535046.1:0-460 GCF_001605985.2 Dendrobium catenatum | reverse complement strand
ATCCGGGTGACATGGTGCGTCCGGATTCGCTTCCGGATTCGTTCGGAGGAGAATCCAGACGTGCCACACACCCGGGTCCTAGTGAATCCGGATGATGTGATGCATCCGGATTCGTCTCCAGACGGTTTGGACACCGCACGTAATAATCTCTCCTGCTTTTCTAGTAGAATTTTTTTTTCTTTGAAATAAATGAGATGCAGTGCACTTGCTTCGTTTGTGATGTCTGCCTTTAGCGTCTCTATAATTCTGCACGAGGTACTATTGCATCACCTTCTTGGACGAGCTTCTTGGCACCAAGAAGCGACTACCTTCGCCTTTATTTTTCCGAGTCGTGCTTGAGCTCAATACACAAGCTCGGCTTAAGCTCAAGCTTGAGCTCATTGTTCATTCATTAAACGAGTTAAGCTCGAGTTGGCTCAGCTCGACTCGTTTACACCCCTAGCAGCCAGCTTTTGATTTT
>NW_021535045.1:0-349 GCF_001605985.2 Dendrobium catenatum | reverse complement strand
TCTTAACATAAGTCAAATCTAATACCTCAACTTTCCGAATCGGGTCATCGGAAGGCCGCCGTTTTATGTGACCAAACCATCTAAGGTGACTCTCTGTAATCTTATCATTTTATCGTATATGCTCATTTTGTATTATATCTCTAACGATAAAGCCACTCATCCACCTGAGCATCCTCATCCCTGCAACACTTAGTATTTTGATTCTCTTTTAACGGCCAACATTCAGCACCACAAAGCATTTCTGGTCTCACCACCATCTTACAGAATTTTCCCTTAAGTTTGAGGGGGACTTTTCTATCACACAACAAATCTGATGCATTCCTCCACTTCAACCATACTAGTCAAAAGA
>NW_021535044.1:0-302 GCF_001605985.2 Dendrobium catenatum | reverse complement strand
TCTCGGTATCTCCAGGCTCCAACATTCAGCCACCAGGTACCAGCCAAACAAGGCAACACCGCAGCAAGCATAATTGCGTAAACCATAAACAGCCACCAGCAAGGCAGCAAGATTCAAGCATAAACTATAAACTTTATAAAGCACTAAAGCAGTGAACTGTGAACATAAAGCAGTGCATAAATAAGAATAAGAATTAAGATGCTAAATTCACTGAGTCTTGAGGGTTGATCGTTTGAGTTGCGTCGAAATTAAAACCCATTATATTATCCGTCACCGCATCAAGCTCTGGATCTTTGGATTCT
>NW_021535043.1:0-332 GCF_001605985.2 Dendrobium catenatum | reverse complement strand
GCGCTGAGAGGATTTCTGGGATTGACAGTGTATTACATAAGATTTGTAAAGGGATATAGCACCATAGCATGGCCACTTATGGAGCAATTGAAGAAGGATGGTTTCATGTGGGGAGAAGCAGCCACATCCGCGTTTGAGAGCCTGAAGTAGGCAATGACTACAGTGGCGGTCCTAGCTTTGTCGTATTTTACTCAGACATTCATTGTGGAGACCGATGCATCGGGATACGGATTGGGTGCAGTACTTATGCAGAATTGGAGACCCATCGCTTATTTCAGCTAGGTATTGACTGCTTGAGCAAGGATGAAATCAGTATATGAGAGGGAATTGAT
>NW_021535042.1:0-293 GCF_001605985.2 Dendrobium catenatum | reverse complement strand
AGAAAATCCACCAAGGACGTATGACCTATCAGAGGTTATATGTCAGAGCTTTACTTGATGATGTTAACATATGTGGAAGAAGTTGAGAGAATCCACCAAGGATGTATAACCTATCTAAGGTTGTATGTCAAAGCCCTGCTCGATGATATTAACATATGTGTAAGAGGTTGAGAGAATCCACCAATGATATATAACCTGTCAAAAGTTATATGTCAAAGCACTGCTCATTGACGTTAACCTATTTGGAAGAGGCCGAGAGAATCCACCAATGATGTATGACCTATTTGAGATTG
>NW_021535041.1:0-954 GCF_001605985.2 Dendrobium catenatum | reverse complement strand
TCACTTCCGACCAAGAACACACCGATCTTGATCCTGTAACCAACAAATGGCTCATCACTGACCAAAACCTTGCCGCAGCAATCTGCTCTACTATTTCCGCTCCGGTGCTACCCTATGTTATGCATCTTGAGTTCACCCATGAAATCTGGACTGTCCTTCAAACTCGCTTTCAGTCCTCCAACCGATCCAACGTAATACAGCTTAAAAATGAGCTCCACAACATATCAATACGCAACATGTCAATGCAAGAATACCTTATGGAAATCAAGAAACTTGTCGATCACATTGCTCCGCCGAATCTACCTTAGTACCGAAGACATCATCCTATACATCCTAAACGGTCTTCCCCCTCCATACCAATCATTCAAAACTGCGATCCGAACACTGCAATCTCCAATCTCCCTAGACAATCTCTACGCTATGCTAATTAGCGAAGAGATTCATCTCCGAGCCAACACACAACGTTTTTCTACCACACCTGACATCCATACAACTCTCTATTCAACGCGCAGGCGTGGACGCCGCGGGCGAGTCCGACAACAACAAACCTCCAACTCGACATCCAAACCTGGATCAAAATCGTCTCTAATTTGTCAAATATGCACAAAACGTGGTCACACGGCGGACATCTGCTGACATCGGCTTAATGCAAATTACACCCCGCCATCATCCCAGCTCAATAACAACGGCCACGCTCTTCTTGCCACAACCGATACGCCATCAACGGACTAGCATCTTGACTCCAGTGCGTCATCGCACATGACAAATGGCTCGGACAACCTTATTCAAGCCTCGTCATACAATGGCTCAGATCAAGTCATGGTAGGGGACGAAAGGTCTATTCCGATTGCTCGCTCAGGCACGGGAATCCTTCCTACCCCGGATCGTAAGTTGTTTCTATCTCACTTACTTCATATACCTTCTATTTCACATAATCTAATTTCTATCTCAAAC
>NW_021535040.1:0-206 GCF_001605985.2 Dendrobium catenatum | reverse complement strand
TCGGAATCCCATCCTCAGCCCCGAGCCACCGCCTGTATCCTTACCCGACCCCGTCGACCTCCTGTCTGTCCCGACTCCACACACGAACAGAGAGAGAGAGAGATAAGGAGAAATCAAACCCCTACCTCATTCACGGACTAGCTCCCTCTTCCTATCAAGCTCCATCCACAAGTCTCCCATCTCCTCCTCCGACCTCACCACTATGC
>NW_021535039.1:0-279 GCF_001605985.2 Dendrobium catenatum | reverse complement strand
GTGCTTGGGGGTTATGTATTCCCATTTTTCATTCTTTAGCGGACTATCTTGAGGAGCTGAGAAGGGGATCCCGACAGAATCTTGGTTTTGCTTGAATTTATTGTGTAGCCATGTTTTTAATTTGGAAGAACCGTAATCTTGTTAAGCATGGTAAGGAAGCTTTGCCCTGTTCTCTAGTGGCTGCAAATGTGCTTTTAATTGCTGTTTTGAAGTCTTCTCCAAGTCTAGTTAGCTGGGGTGCTAATCTCCCAAGGGATTTCTTTTTTACTTGGCGCCCTC
>NW_021535038.1:0-248 GCF_001605985.2 Dendrobium catenatum | reverse complement strand
GAATAAAAAATTTTGAATGAATATTCTATTGATAATTCGATTGGCTCATTCTAAAAGTTCGTTAGGGATGCTAAGCCCTTATAAACTAGTCCCGAGGCAAACCAAGAGGGAGGGTGAATTAGTATTTTTAAAAACTTCTTAATCAAATCACGAACTCAAACCAAAACACAATTCACCATAAAAAAATAAAGTTCGAAAATTAAATGCATAAGTAAAAACAAAGGAAAGAACACATAAGATTTATAGTG
>NW_021535037.1:0-220 GCF_001605985.2 Dendrobium catenatum | reverse complement strand
AACTTTCGATTAAGGCTAATCGTCGATCAGATACGTATAGAATACGTGTTATCTGGAATATAGTAGCAGTAAAGGATTTAGGTATTGGTAGAAATTGGATTTGGATTTGTGAGTTTGGGAAGTTTGGATATTTGGAAGGTTTGGTATTTAAAATAAAAATTTCACCATCTTTCACTTAAAGCTGATGGTGGGGGAATGGATGATGGGCCCGATCAAGATC
>NW_021535036.1:0-279 GCF_001605985.2 Dendrobium catenatum | reverse complement strand
CATAATTCCGGTGGTGGTCGAAGAGGAGTTTCTTCCCTCTTATCATTCTCTTCTTCTTCTCTTCGTCTTTTTCTTGCTTGGGTTCACTTTCAAGAGAAATGAATGATCTATTTATAGATTTTCTGAAGTGGCATGACCCGTAAATAGGCGAGAAATCAGGGGGTAATTGGGGAGTGATTGGATGGAAGGCCGATATTGAATCCCTTGATCTTGTACCGTTCGTCAGACATTTGAAGGTCTTAATGATTTTGGAATTCGGCGATCTTAGGTTCGTTGGAT
>NW_021535035.1:0-442 GCF_001605985.2 Dendrobium catenatum | reverse complement strand
CCTTTGAGATTATTGGTTTTTCTGACTCTGATTTTGCATGATGCAATGTGGATAGAAAGATCACTTCTGGAACTTGTCAATTCATTTGATAATCTTTGGTCTCTTGGTCTAGTAGGAAGCAAAACTCTGTTGCTCTTTCCACTGCTGAAGCTGAATATATTGCTCTTGGAAGTTATGTGGCCCAAGTCCTTTGGTTGAAACAACATGTATTAGATTTAGGATTACATGTAAGTACCATCTAAATATTTTGTTTAAATACTAGTGCCATATGCATATCTAAGAATCCTATCCAACATTCAAGGACTAAACACATTGACATTAGGCATCACTTCATTAGAGATCATGTGACTAAGGGAGACATTTACACCATGTGACAAGTAAAAATCAACTGGCGGACATCTTTAGTAAACCACTGGCCTTCGATACTTTCAGCTCTTTAAGA
>NW_021535034.1:0-289 GCF_001605985.2 Dendrobium catenatum | reverse complement strand
TTACTGGAATTGCGCAAAGGCGGGCCTCAAGGCGAGCTTCATATTGCGCAATTTTAAACCATGCCCTCCGGTTTAGATATGCATTCAACACGGCCATCAACGGGGTGTTTGGGGAGCATTTCCATTTTCCGGATTGAACCTTGTCGACTCTATCTATTGGTCGATAGAGGATCAGGTTTCATAAGCTTTATGCTCTTATTAGTGAATTCATATTGTTGTAGACCTTCAAAAGTTTAATATGAATATTTTAAACAAATATACTGGTCGCCACAACTTTATATTTGCTTAA
>NW_021535033.1:0-330 GCF_001605985.2 Dendrobium catenatum | reverse complement strand
ATCCTGGTTACTACATTGAAGGGGGGAGACTATTGTATCAGGGGAGGTTCGTGATGCCACCAACTTTCATACACATTCCCCATATGTTGCACAAGAATTTCATGGCAGCTCAGTTGGAGGTAATTCAGGAGTTCAGAAGACATACCGGAGGATGGCAACAGAACTTTATTTGAAAGGGATGCATAAAGATGTGGAGGAGATGGTGGCGGGTTGTGAGGTCTGCTGTTGACCTTTGTATAAAGAAACAAAGAGAACAAAAAAATTCAGCTAACCTGTAGACCGTCGGATCCATAAAGTCGTGCCGAAATCCCGCTGCAAACGGCGCCGCTC
>NW_021535032.1:0-254 GCF_001605985.2 Dendrobium catenatum | reverse complement strand
ATAATTTACTATCAAGATTATACATGAATAATAGAAAATCCATGTCATATAAAGCTATTTAACTAATCATATAAAACTTATCATAATGATTATAATTATTTTTAATAGTTTTTTTTTCATCTTAATAATGATAATATAATTAAAATATTTATAATAAGCACTTTTATTTTTAATTTTTTAATCACGTGCATTAAACATTTTTACTACTAAATTTTTAAAGAACAAAGTCATTATTCATACTTTTATGAAATTCT
>NW_021535031.1:0-221 GCF_001605985.2 Dendrobium catenatum | reverse complement strand
AGATGTGTTTATGATGTGAAAAATGGAAAGTATGTTATTTAGAAATTGAATTAATTGTATGAGGCTAATAATAGATTGTGAGGATTATTAATTAATGATTTGAGTTGATTTAGGTGCCCTATATGCGTAGGTGGACGTGAGATGTCTGACTTGGTGAGTCAACTCGTCGAGGAGGTAAGATGTGCATTTTTATATAATATATATATTATATAATATATATA
>NW_021535030.1:0-497 GCF_001605985.2 Dendrobium catenatum | reverse complement strand
ATCATATATTCTGGTTTATAAGGGGATGTATAATTTCTTTTTGAGAGGATTGCATAATGAATATTAATATTCTTAAAATTTATATTCCCATAAACTTCTCCTTAAGTTAAAGTCAATTTTTTTTTTTTATTTATGATGATAATTAAAACATTAATGAGCTGCTCAACACACTTCTTGGTATTGATTCTTCCATTTATAAGCCCCTTTGGGTACTAATAATTATACGTTTAATTCTCGAAGAATTTTAACGAACAAATGGTCAAAACCAAAAAATATGATAGAAGATTGGAATGTCTTGAAATTATTCCCCCTTTCTTCATATTCTTGACATGAGAATATCCTATTTATTGCTCATTGTTTTGCTAGAAATTCCAAAAGAATTTAATTCCTATTGATCTTAAGTATTTATCTTGCTTATTTATGCTATTATTGTCCTAAGAATGAATCTATTAAGTATTCTTGCATTCATTGATAATCCTAATATATAATAATAAAAA
>NW_021535029.1:0-525 GCF_001605985.2 Dendrobium catenatum | reverse complement strand
GTGGCATCTAATGGTTTGTAACTTGGAAGAATTTCTGTTGTGCCCTAAAATTTTCTATTTTTGGTAACTTCGTCCGGGACGATGTTTATATCGTCCTAATCGATCTGACAAAAGTAGAAACTTTAATTAGGTTATCCTTATTAAAGCAACCGTCATTATGCAAAACACATCGTCCTGAACAAATTTGTATCGGCCAGGATGATAGGCTCAATTCAGCAAGAATCTGCCGCCATATCTATTTAGAAATAACCTATTTTTGAACATTGTCCAGAGGATCGTCCAGGATTATAAAATATCGTCCAGGACAATCCAGGTCAATTTTTACAAAATTTATCTAGAATTTAAGGAAAGCAATTACATGGTCAAATCGTCCTAGATGATCTCCAGATCGTCCGGGCCGATTAGACATCGTCCAGCTTCATTTCAGGGCAATATTCAGGATGATTTTCCTCATATTTGAACTAATCGGTCAGGACGATAATGTCGGCAACTTGTATTAATGAGCTCATTTTGAGAGCTTCTATT
>NW_021535028.1:0-420 GCF_001605985.2 Dendrobium catenatum | reverse complement strand
GAGGAGGAAGCTGCAAAGCTCCACTCGGCCTGTGAGGACTGGGGCTGCTTCTTCCAGGTTTATCTTTTCTTTTTCTTATAGCATCTAACTTATTATTATTATTAAAAAATTCATTTCTTTCTTTCTGAATCTTTTTAATTAGCTTTCGAGGATTAATTGGAGAATTAAATCTGATTATTATTGGATTTTTTTTTTTTTTTTGGATTTCCTCGGTCTTATCATCGTCTTTCTTCATCTGATTAATATTAGATTTATAATAAAAAATTAATTAGATATTTTCAGATAATAATCAAAATAAAAGAGTAAGGAAATAGATAAATTCATATGCCCATGCAAAAAAAAAAAGTATTTAAAATGATAACATGTTTTATAAAATTACAATGCATTGTGAAAAATAAGAGAAATTATTATGTGTAGACA
>NW_021535027.1:0-300 GCF_001605985.2 Dendrobium catenatum | reverse complement strand
GAGAGCACCGGGACGAACTTCCTCCCATCACGCTAAGAAATGCATGTATATATGGTCGTTATGTAGCGTTGCAAGAGTTGAAAGAGGGTTCTCGGAGTTTTAGGGTTTAGGAAATTGTACCTTAGCATTCCGGCGATGTCGGTGGGGTGGAGGGCACAAAAATTATACATATCTTCTTTTTTAATCTTTTATCTCTTTTTTTTACTTCTTTTTTTTTGTTCTTTTTGTTTTCCCCTCTCACAAACACACACACAACACACACATATAACAATAATTAAAATACTAATAATATTTAATAAT
>NW_021535026.1:0-489 GCF_001605985.2 Dendrobium catenatum | reverse complement strand
GTCGCCTTTTTATTGCCCTGCATGAACGTGGCCACCTGCAGAAAACTATGTGAACATCCAGATCGTGTCTATCCTAGGGGTAATCTAGTCGCCAAATACATCAACCATCCACAGAGTGTAGAACAGTAAATAGACATAGCAAAGCAATTTAAAGTTGGTACATTCACTGAAATAGATCTAGAGTTGGTTGTCCTAGAAAACCATCTAAAGTGTGTGTAAAAGGTCGTGTAGCTGGGGTACGTCCTAAAATGGGTGATTTTTTAAAGCTGTCTAAAATTCTGAGTTTGTTAAGGCTTAAAATGGGAATTTAGATTAATGTTTAAATATTAATATATTAAGAGTTTTAATTAAGTATATTTTAAGAGTTAATTGATTACTACCTTTATTTCACACCGAGGTCGTGAAGTTTATTCCACCTTCCTTGGGGCTATGCTAATAGCCTCGTAGACCTTGGTTACCCAGTAGCAATCAGGGTTAATTAAGTTGATT
>NW_021535025.1:0-232 GCF_001605985.2 Dendrobium catenatum | reverse complement strand
TTATATGAAGATAAAATGTTTTTTACTTCCAATAATTTTATTGTAATATCAATTAAGCAAGCATATTAATACACCATGAATCATACATATAATAACTAGATAATTTCATAACCGTATGCAAAATTATTATATTTATATGATGCCAACATACTATTCATCACCATCATGAAAAATTTCATAAAGTCTTCTACAGTCTTCAAACATTCAAACTCCCACCTTAGCTTTGAACTAA
>NW_021535024.1:0-320 GCF_001605985.2 Dendrobium catenatum | reverse complement strand
TCTTATTTCATATTTCTCTTGTTGTGCACTAACATTTCAGATACTTCATACACTGTGAAATAAAGGTTCAACTAAAGATCCGATAGAATAGGTTTGATGTTCTGCAATTGGTGTAACCTAGGAATCCTAATCCAAGTAAGAGAACAATAGGCATGCAAAAGAAAAATCACCAAACTAGAATTGCAAAAAAAAAAAAACAAAAAAAAAAAAAAAGTTCTTTCTTTCAATATGACAAATATAAACGCTAAACATCACAAAACAAAGCTTTTAACTTTTAATAGATATCACTTACAAATTATATTAGAACAAGACACGACACA
>NW_021535023.1:0-523 GCF_001605985.2 Dendrobium catenatum | reverse complement strand
GAATATCAATTTCTTCATACTCAACCAGATGAGCTCCATTCCTAGCCAACCAGTCAGCACACATGTTTCCTTCTCTATAAATATGAGAAATCCTAAAGTTTAAAGTAAGCAAAATATCTCTAATTTTCCTCATAATATAAAAATTCCTAGTATTGCCAATAAAATCCTCTAAAATACTCGTGACAATCAATTTAGAATCCAATTCAATCCACACATCAGTATAACCCCCTTTTAAACACAGCTGGACCCCCAAAAATAACGCATTAAGTTCAGCCCATAAAACATCCAGCCGTTTAACAGGAGCAACAAAGCCAGAGATAATCTCACCCTGAACATCACGAATAAGACCACCCGCTCCAGCATGAGCTAAACCAACAGACCAGTCAGTATTCAGTTTAACAAAAGGGGGTTTAGGTTTAACCTAGTAAACCACAGCGTCCAACTGATCAGAATTGCCATTATTCAGCTGGATACCCAGCTTAACAACCACATTAGAAGATTTAGAAAAAGTTTTGTAGTTAAT
>NW_021535022.1:0-325 GCF_001605985.2 Dendrobium catenatum | reverse complement strand
TAGCAAACATTAACTCCTCAAATCAAATCCTCTATCCGTGCTAGCCGCCGACCCCAACCCTCTCTCCTCCAATTATTTCCTTTCCATTAATGCTCCCAATCCAATCACCTACTATTATGGTGTGCCACCCCTCTCTATCCCCAATTAAGAGAGATTCAAATTCAAACTCTTCTCTCCCCTCCAATCATTAAAATCTAGAATTAAAATTCAGATTTCTTTAATCGCCTACCTTCTTTTATCATGCACATAAAAAAAATTCAACGCTACTTCCCCTCTCCTTCCCCTGTGACTGGCCCCCACCACCTCCCCCTCTCTACTTGGAATT
>NW_021535021.1:0-290 GCF_001605985.2 Dendrobium catenatum | reverse complement strand
CTAATTTTCGGGTAAAAAATAGGGTCAATATTCGATTTTCGGGTCAAAATCGAGTCAAAAACAAGTCAATCTCAGGTTTTCCGGTCAAATATGAGTTTTCGTGTCACTTTCGGGTCAATTTCAGGTTGACCTGAACCCGGATTTTTTCGGGTCAGATTCGGGTCATGTTTCGGGTAGTGTCAAAAATTGACACCCCTAAAATATTACACACACATGAATACATTCTCTTATACATATATAATTGAATGAACATATAATAGTTAATACAACAAACCAACCACCTTAGCTTT
>NW_021535020.1:0-200 GCF_001605985.2 Dendrobium catenatum | reverse complement strand
ATATACACACAAATTAGATAAAGAAGAACAGGATGAAATGAATGTCATTGCAAATGACTGATTATTTTATCAATAAATAGGAAACTTGCAATACTATTTTTTTCTCAGAAAAAAAAATATATATATGAGGATATTATAATTAAATTTTGATTAAGATAATATTTAAAATTTATCTTATACATTACATTTATTTGGAAATA
>NW_021535019.1:0-200 GCF_001605985.2 Dendrobium catenatum | reverse complement strand
CCTGGTTGTCCTTTAAGACTGCTGAGCATATTGTCTCTAGTAGGTGGAGGAGAACCTTTTTGGGGGATTATATGGAAGTTCTTACTAAAAAATGTAAAAGAACTTTGAAAGATTTGTTTTATTGGAGCAAGGTAGATTGAAGAATTTCTCTTTGGAGAAAGATAAGTTGAAAGCTAAAATTCTGAAATTGCAAGAAGAAG
>NW_021535018.1:0-650 GCF_001605985.2 Dendrobium catenatum | reverse complement strand
ATTCCGACAACAAGTAGAAGTACAGCGTCGGGCAGAAGACCAACAAAATTCCATCAACTGTCAGAATTCCGACGACGAGTAGAAGTATGATAGAAGTCCGACGGTGAGGAGAAGTCCGTCATCTGGTAGAAGATCGAAGAAAGTTCGACGACGAGCAAAAGTCTAACGACGAGCAGAAGTCCGCTGACGAGCAGAAGTCCGACGCCAGGGAGAATTCTGACGTCGGGTAGAAGACCGACGAAAGTTCGTCAATGAACCAGAAGTCCGACGACGAGTAGGAGTTCACTGATGAGCAGAAGTCTGACGACATGGAGAAGTTCGACGTCGGGTAGAAGTCCACTGACGAGCAGAAGTCCGACGATAGGGAGAAGTCCGTCGTCGGGTATAAGACCGACGAAAGTTCGTCGACGAGCAGAAGTTTGACGACGAGTAGAAATCCGCTGACGAGCAGAAGTTTGACAACAGGAAGAAGTTCGACGTCGGGTAGAAGTCCTCTCCGAGGTTGTATGTCAGAACATTTGTTTGATGACATTAACCTGTATGGAAGAGGTCGAGAGAATCCACCAAGGATGTAAAACCTATCCGAGGTTGTATGTCGGAGTCCTGCTCGACGGCGTTAACCTGTGTGGATGAGGTCAGGAGAATCCACC
>NW_021535017.1:0-246 GCF_001605985.2 Dendrobium catenatum | reverse complement strand
GTGCCATACCGATACTGGACTGAAAACTATTGTTATATGCAAACTCAATCAAAGGGATATGATCTTCCCAGCTTCCGCCAAAATCCAAAACACAAAGCCTTAACAGATCTTCCAACACCTGAATAGTCCTTTCAGACAAACCGTCGGTCTGAGGATGAAAGGCTGTACTGAAATGCAATTTCGTACCCAAGCCTTGCTGAATGCCCTTTCAAAGTCTGGAAGTAAACCGTCCGTCTCGATCAGAAA
>NW_021535016.1:0-565 GCF_001605985.2 Dendrobium catenatum | reverse complement strand
ATTTTATCATTTTCAGGATTCTATACACATTTTATCACTTTCGGGATTCTATATTAATCTTAATATTATTTTTTTAAATTGTTTTCTTTTCAAAATATATGTATTATTTACCCTATTTCTTTAACACGAACCTATATTAATTTAATTTTTGGGATACTTTTATTTTTAAATTTCTATGCTTGAAAGTATAATGTTCTTATCTTTGATAAACTTAGATGATCAACTCTATAATTAAAAATAAAATAAATTGTTCATAATGAATCAAAAATTATGGGAATAATTTTTTTCATAATAGTACCTCATGATTTTCTTGGGAAGAAAAATTATAAAATTTGAAAACAATTAAAATAAATTTGGACATGCAGAATTAAAAAAAAAAATAGATAGTTCAAAAAAAAATTGTTTATTTCTAATGATTCCACAAGAATTTTTATATTTTATCCTTTTTTTCTTATGAAAATCAACGAATGGTTGTTCCTTAAAATTTTTTTCCTTTAACAATCAAATGTTTTATGCTCTTAATTTTTGGAATGAGGACTTAGATAAAGTTTATATCTTAAAGGCT
>NW_021535015.1:0-281 GCF_001605985.2 Dendrobium catenatum | reverse complement strand
TAGATACACTAGATTAAATAACTTTATTTTTAATGCAAGTTAAGTTCTAAAATTAATTCCCCACATTTTCTGTTCAATATATCAAACTATGTTTAAAATTTTATTCAAAACGATTGAGTAATCGTGGAGAAATATCTATTTTACTCTACTAGGGTTCGGACTACGCCAGCTCTTAACTGGGCTAGATCCGAACCGTTGATCTCACGATCAACGGTTCTGATCTAGAAATCCCGTTGTCTGTCCAACCGTGAATATTTGCTGTCCGCACGAAAAATGGTCTG
>NW_021535014.1:0-218 GCF_001605985.2 Dendrobium catenatum | reverse complement strand
TCGGCTGTAAGTTTGCTGAAATTAGAGTTCATATGGATCAATTTTAATTTTGGAAATTTTCCGGCTTGATTTTGTCTTGAGATTCGTGTCCTATCAAAATAAATTTTTAATGACAGATCTAAATTATTAACAACTAAATATTGATATTATTAAAATCATTATATTTAAAATATTTTACACCTCTTTTTCTCCCTCTCTAACAAAGAATTTGAATCTAA
>NW_021535013.1:0-204 GCF_001605985.2 Dendrobium catenatum | reverse complement strand
ATGGTTTTTTTAAATCCTCATCTGGTTTGAGACAAGGCTGTCCATTAAGTCCGTACCTCTTTTGTATCATTATGGATGCTCTCTCTTGTCTTATTGATGACACTTCTCATATGGATTCCTTTGAAGGTTTTAAATTGGATAGTTTCCAATTGTCCCATCTTACATACGCTGATGATCTAGTGGTATTTGGGAAGGCTGACACTA
>NW_021535012.1:0-315 GCF_001605985.2 Dendrobium catenatum | reverse complement strand
AACAAGATAAATAACAAAAAATGATAAATAATATTCATAATTAATTTGTTCAAATTCATAACATATTTGTTAATTACATAAATACCAATTTAGGTATATAGGCAATTTTAATAAAGTTTTTATAGAATTATGCATTTATTTATTTTAATAACTTGATGATTTGATTTGATAGATAAATTGAAGAAAGGATATTGCTTGGTTCAATTTATACTATTGATTGGACTTTTGAAGCCATATATTGCCTTAAGCTGTAATAATTTTCATATTAGCCAAAGATCCATACATTGCTTTAAGCTACAAAATTTATTTGTTTTT
>NW_021535011.1:0-1674 GCF_001605985.2 Dendrobium catenatum | reverse complement strand
AACCGAGTTTTTTGGCGTTGGGAGGACGCATCTCTATGTCAGGTGGGAGGACGCAGAATTACTGCCTATTAATTATGCCTTAAATTTCTATAAAAATCATTTAAAATTCACACTTTTGTTTGCCCACTTAACTTTGTAAGCACAATTTGGCAGATTCTGCATTAGAAGGATAGGTTTCTTCTTTTATTAATTTTTTTAGAACTACTTTTAAAATTGCTACAACTTTATTTTTAACAATTGCTTAGAAAAATTTGAAAAATGTAAATCTCGATACACATAAATACAAAATAAAACACCAAGTCAGAGAATGATTTGATTGAAAGCTTTAGAAGAGGCATATCTACTTAGATTTCGGTTAGGAAATTTTTTTTTTTACTATTTTTTTAAACTGTTTTTTAATAATATTTTCTAGAATTTTTATTCTTAAAAAACTGCTTATAAAAATTAAAAAAAAAAAACAATCTCAATCAAAGCCTTAGAACATCTCACACATTAAAACTTAAATTTTAGCAAATCAAATTGCAAAATCATTATCTATAAACTTTAAATTAAAATCTCTTGATTGAAGCACTACGTAAAGATATAGCAGCTTGTTATTTGGAGGAAATTAAAAATGATGCACCCCCTCCCATCGTGTAGCAGCAGATATCAATATTGGCACCATGCAAAAGGTGACCTGCCATCAAGTAACAAAGCCCCCGTTGTCTGAGTAGAGCCGTTTTTTACAACAACAACATCAAGCCTTTTATCCCACCATGACCAATGGCCCAGTTAGTCCTATACATATGACCTGCGATCAGGAACAGAATCGCAATAGCTAAATGATGGTGTGCAATATCACTCAGCCAAAGACCCCCTGTTATTGGATCTAATCCTCCACGAAAACTCAGAAAATCCGCATATTTTGCCCAATTCAAGGTGAAAAAGGGTGTTGCTCCCTCGGCAAAACTTGGATAAAGTTGAGCCAAAAGATCCCGATTCAAGATAAATTCATGAGGAAGTGGTATTTCTTTAGGATCAACTCCAGCGTCAAGAAATTGGTACGAATCGGCTACATGAATATTTTTTCTCAATTATATCCTATTAAAGATCAAATTTTCATATAAATCTAAAAAAGAAAGGTTGTTTCTAATATATTCTAATCAAATCTTCTTAAATTTGCCTCTACCTTTCTTGACATAAGTCAAATCTAATACCTCTACACTCCTAACCAGGTCATTAGAAGGCCTTCATTTTATGTGAAAATCCATCAAGATATCCAAAACAAAATTAAAAAAAATAACTTAAATGTCCCAATATGAAAAAAGCAACAATACTGATAGCTAAGCAATGAAACATTATATTGAAATGGTTTCTCAAACGAATGATAGACTCCTCATCACAATAGAGGTCGCTAGATTCATTCAAGGAAACTAAAAATAAAAATTTTGATGCCGCATGACAACAACAATGAGATCCTGCTCGAACAACAACATCAATCTTTTATCCCAAGGGTCAATTACATTTTTTTTTTATTATATCCTATTAAGAGTTAAAATCTCATTTAAATCTTATAAAAAAATTATTTTTAATATTTTCAAACCAATTTTTTTTAAATATATCTCTACCTTTCTTAACTTAAGCCAAGCTGTCCTAACCATGGCTTTCAAAACCGGACCGGACCGGCCGGTTCAA
>NW_021535010.1:0-395 GCF_001605985.2 Dendrobium catenatum | reverse complement strand
TGTACTAACATTTCAGAGAAATCATACTCCAGATCGTCGAAGACTTTAAATCATATTAGTTTAGGGTTCATTATAAATGGTGTATGTCTTTTAAATTTTATTGAGTCTGAGAGAGTGTGATTGTAATTGAGTAATTATGCACACACACACACACACCGGGAGTGTTGAAATTTTGTAATTTTTAAACTGATCATACTATATGCATTCATTTCGCACGAGATAATTTGTGCAGTTATTCTCTCCTACGATCAGTTAAACGAATGAGATGAAAAAAATTTCTATGTAGTGATCGTACAGTACGATGCTTCTTCATATCGACGACATCCAAAGTATGAAATGGATGGGGTCCCTTTTCGTTCCGATGAATTCAAAAATTTTTATTAACTAATCATACT
>NW_021535009.1:0-242 GCF_001605985.2 Dendrobium catenatum | reverse complement strand
TAGCTGAAGACGTACTTTCCCTCACATACTTTCTCTCTCTCTCTCTCTCTCTCTCTCTCTCTCCTCAAATTCAGTTGCCACATCTTTTAGTGTATATGACATTATATAGACTAACAACTAATTTCTTTTTTTTTTTCACAAACCCCTTTGACCAAAATTGATACCCTTAATCCACTTCTTACTCATATATATGCAATTGTTTCCATTTTGAATCAATTACTTGTACATTATTTTTAATATGT
>NW_021535008.1:0-205 GCF_001605985.2 Dendrobium catenatum | reverse complement strand
GCAATTCTTTCAACATATGTTGTTGGAATGTAAGCCCCAACTTTTTAATAAAATATCAACTTAAACCAAAATTAGATTCTAAAATGTAAAGCCAACCATAGGATAGTTTGAGCACCTCTGAGTTTCCCTTAGAATCAAGTGCTCCTACTTCATCTCCCTTGTCTCTCGTTCCAAATCTAATTCTAAGTTGATCTTTTCACCTCCT
>NW_021535007.1:0-212 GCF_001605985.2 Dendrobium catenatum | reverse complement strand
CTCTCTCTCTCTCTTTCTCTCTCTCCCTCCCTCTCTCCCTCCCTATTTTGCATCTACCTCCCTCTCTATTTCTCTCACTCACTCACTCTGTCTCTCTCTCTCTCTCTCTCTCTCTCTCTCTCTCTCTCTCTCTCTCTCTTCTTTTCTGTCCTCGCCCAGGGTTGTCGTGCGTTCTCGCTGGGGAGGTTCCCTCTCAGTGGCGAGATCCGGCC
>NW_021535006.1:0-420 GCF_001605985.2 Dendrobium catenatum | reverse complement strand
TCTCTAAACAAAATTCTAAACTCAGTTTAACCAATGGCTCTTTATTTAAGATCTTTTTTCTTATCTTGCTACTGTAATTTATCTTATGCATAATAGCAAAGTTCTCATATATCTTTCAAGTTTCTTGAAATCCTGCCATTGCATTTATCATATGATTTTGATTTTGTGTTGTGGATTGTTCTTCCCTATGTTAGAAAGAGGACTCCTATTCTCTAATATTTGGAGGATATACTCATAACTAAATTTTTTTAAGGGTATAATAAAGAGTTTTTAGCTTGCAAGAGTTAAAAAGAGAAAAAAAAAGAAGCCAATGAAGCCTAATTGAAAAGAAAATCATATACACAAAAGTGTATCAATGATCCAAAAGATGTTCAAAAGAGCCGATCAAAGTGACAAGAGGCATAAAATGAGCCCACTAGA
>NW_021535005.1:0-205 GCF_001605985.2 Dendrobium catenatum | reverse complement strand
GCCCTTTCACACTCTCCTAGTGTGGGCAGAGAACCCTGCGGCTATTCACATCTCAAAGTGTAGGCAGCAAACCCTTCGGTTGTTCACACTTTCCAAGTGTCGGCAGAGAACCGGATCTCCTTGATAGATCTTCTCACAAGAATCTATAAGGAAGAAAGAAAACAATATGGTAATCCTAATTCACAAGTAGAGATTCTTACCTTTA
>NW_021535004.1:0-458 GCF_001605985.2 Dendrobium catenatum | reverse complement strand
GATCGTCCAGGCCAATATAAATATCGTCCCGGACGATGTTACCAAAAATAGTAAACTCTAAAGAACAGATAAAAAATCTTCCACGGTGTGTGTGTGCACAGTTACATAGCATCAGGAGCCACACCAAATACAATAGACTCAAGAAAGAAAAAAGGGGTACAAACTAACTCAGACCTAGTCCACCCAATCTTGAGCTGGTTCTAAATTGCAGTCTGATCTTGTGGGCCTGAAATGTCAGTAGATAAGGCAGTCGTAGAGAAATAAGAGTGTTTGCTATCATCAAAATCATAATCCATGAAAACATATCCGTAACATCCATATCATCTCAGATAAACAGTTCAAAAAATTAATATATTTTTCTTGATGAAAATGATCCCAATATTTTTATACTATGGATGTTATTTGTATGACGCAAACTTCGTATAGTACGAACAGTACTTACAAAAATTTTTCCCTTC
>NW_021535003.1:0-334 GCF_001605985.2 Dendrobium catenatum | reverse complement strand
GTCAGATCGTACAGACGATCTAATTAAAAACTGCTCTAAAAAACGGTTAGAATTTGCGCAAACCAATTTTTCTCACATCGTCCAGTACGAAACAAAAAGTCGTCCTGGACGATTTCCTCCAATTTTTGAATTTTGAATTTTATTTTAAAAAAATCAAACTAAATATTCAAAAACACAGAAAACATAAAATAAAACCATAGATTCAAAAACAAATTCATTCAAAATACACAAAATTTCACAAAATCAAAAAATAAAACAAAACAAAAAAACATAAATATCAATGTTGCAAAGACATTTTGTTTAGGCATTTAAATGAATAACACCAAGCCTTGTT
>NW_021535002.1:0-562 GCF_001605985.2 Dendrobium catenatum | reverse complement strand
GTCAGCTTGAAATCTAGCACAAAGGCAAACACTAAACTTAATATCAGGTAGGCTTGCAGTCAAGTAAAGTAAAGATCCAATCATGCCTCTATACTTCTTCTGATCAACAGATTTACCACTTCGGTCCTTATCCAATGGAGCCCTAGAAGTCATGGGAGTGTTAATTGGCATAGCTTTATCCATCTCATACTTCTTCAAAATATCCTTTATGTATTTTGTTTGATTTAAAAAGGTTCCATCTTCCAATTGTTTTTTACTAAACCCCAAAAAGTAGGACAAATCTCCCATCAAACTCATCTCAAACACTCTACTCATTGTTTTAGAAAAATCATCACACAATTTCTTTTTAGAATATCCAAAGAGTATATCATCCACATAATTCTGAACAATAAGTATATCATCTCCAACTCTCCCAAGAAAAAGGGTGGTGTCTACGCTCCCCTTGACAAACTCCCTCTCTAGTAAGAATGTGCTAAGCCTCTCATACCAAGCTCTTGGTGCCTGCTTTAACCCAAGCCTTTTTTAAATTTAAAAACATGATTTGGAAATTGGGAACTCTCAA
>NW_021535001.1:0-414 GCF_001605985.2 Dendrobium catenatum | reverse complement strand
ATGGTATATTGTCGTGGCACTTAACATAATACTGTTGTGGCAACATCATTGAGACCACTTGAGCACTCAAATATGGATATGGTGATGCCCAATATCTATTTGACAGTGCCACAGTAATGGAGAATTTTGCATTGCAAAGCCAAACCAAATATCCCGATGCCGGAACATCGTAGGAGTCATCATCGTAAATCCCATTATCTATCTACAAAGTACTACGATGTAAAACTCTAGTATCGCTAAGTCAAAGAAGTGCCATGTTGAAGTCATACCACTCAACTGTTTGTATCTCTATGATAATACAAGTATAATTATTTAGACCATAACTTGTGAGAAATGTGATGCATTGATTCATTTTTAAACAATAGATCCATGTTAGAAAGAACCATAATGGAGGAAACCTTTAGTACAATGGTG
>NW_021535000.1:0-415 GCF_001605985.2 Dendrobium catenatum | reverse complement strand
AATGAAAGGGATAAAAGTGGTGTCATGCACTAATAAAGAGCATAGGAAAAGATAGAAATCATTTAGTTAGGACTTGTTGAGTCATCATCCAGCAGGGTTATCAAGCTTGAAACTACTTAAATGTGAAGTAAGTCAGCCAAACAACTATAAGATGCTCTATTAGCAACTATGAGTCATGATACCCAGAATTAGCCTCATAACCTTAATTGGAGGATAAAAAAACTCAGAATTCTTGTATAGACAGTTAATAGGCTGTGAATCTAAAAAGATGCAAGGTTTATTAGTTTAAACATATCTAGAGAGGGGGGAGGGGTGATTTGGGTATTTTAAACTCTTCAAACTTTTCTTGAGAAATATTACATGGTATAAAATGAATAGTTATAAACTAAAAAATTCAATAAATGAAAAGTACAGA
>NW_021534999.1:0-1044 GCF_001605985.2 Dendrobium catenatum | reverse complement strand
TCAAAATCTGTGTGGTGATACATAATTTTTCCCACCACATATGTAAGAAAGAAACATATAAAAAGCAAGCAAGTTCTACTGCATAATTAATATTAAATACATCAATATAAATCTAGAAAATACAAAAAAGTAAAGTCTAAAGTTCATGTCATCTTCCTTATAAATACAACCTAGGGTCTGCAAAAAAGTAATGGTGGCTAGGCTCCATTGATAACATTCTAAATTCTAATCCTAATATATAACTCAAGTCTTAAAAGTAAGGCATTTCATCTTCAAGTCTTCATCTTTGAGTGGATCATCCTCTCCAGATTATCTCCTTTGGATCATCTCCTTCGGGCTCCATATGGTTTGTCCTCTAAAAGGGTACCCAAATGACTAAGAAATTCCCTGAGAGGGAAGTTTTCTTTTTTCTCTTTGGGTACCTAGTGTTTGAAATGTCTGACTTTTAAAGACTTTCATAACTAAATATAAATTGCATCAAATTACATTATTAAAGAGAAAATCTAGACTCTCATGTAAGGTTATCCTAAAAAAAATGTCTCAAGCAATTATAACATCCCAAGCAGTTAATATTTATGCAAAAAAGGTAAACACGCTTGGCCATACTCTTTTAATTTTAAAGGGGGATGAGTAGTATCTAGAGTATCTCTAGAAAATATTATTAGTTTTAAAGCTTTAATTATGACTGCCTCCTTTATTTTAGCGCTACATGAACGTGGCCATTTTTATAAGAATGGATTAGTATAAAAGAGGCCCTAGCCCATGGGGAGTCTAATGCTCACATCATAGTAGAGGAAAAAATGAAAAAATAATAAAATAAGACATTATAACAATCATCGAAACATATCAGAACAATTAATCAGCACTCGTGCCATAGATAATCTCATCACGTCACATAGAATAGAAAAGAAAATAAAGCACAGATCCTAATCTTAGAGCTAGAAGTGGTTCCCTAGTAAACAATTTTTATGTGTATAATAGGCTTGTGTGGTTTTTGGATAGGTCCTATGTAAGGTAATTGGTTAAAGTTTTCTAGAGTTAGAG
>NW_021534998.1:0-2086 GCF_001605985.2 Dendrobium catenatum | reverse complement strand
GAATCTCATTTTCCCCTTTCTCCTCTTCTTCTTCTCTCTCTCCCTTTGGCTCTCTGGCGGCTGAGGCTTTCTCTATTTGCGAGCGGGAAATTTCCCCTGCTCGAATTAGCGCCCCTCTTCGCGCGCAGGAGTTACGGGATTTCTTCTCCTCCCCCACGGCTCTCTGACGGCTGAGGCTTTCGCTATTTGCGAGCGGGAAATTTCCCCTGCTCGAATTAGCGCCCCTCTTCGCACGCAAGAGTTACGGGATTTCTTCTCCTCCCCCACGGCTCTCTGACGGCTGAGGCTTTCGCTATTTACGAGCGGGAAATTTCTCCTGCTCGAATTAGCGCTCCTCCTCGCGCGCAGGAGCTACGGGATTTCTTCTCCTCCCCCACGGCTCTCTTGCGGCTGAGGCCTCCGCTATTTGCGAGCGGGAAACTTCCCCTGCTCGAATTAGCGCCCTCTTCGTGCGCAGGAGTTACGGGATTTTCTTATCCTCCCCCACGGCTCTCTGGCGGCTGAGACCTCCGCTATTTGCGAGCGGGAAATTTCCCCTGCTCGAATTAGTGCCCCTCCTCGCGCGCAGGAGTTACGGGATTTCTTCTCCTCCCCCACGGCTCTCTAGCGGCTGAGGCTTAGCGCCCCTCCTCGTGCGCAGGAGTTACGGGATTTTTCTTTCTTCCCCCATGGATTTCTAGCGGTTGAGGCTTCCGCTATTTGCGAGCGGGAAATTTCTCCTGCTCGAATTAGCGCCCCTCCTCGTGCGCAGGAGTTGCGTGATTTCTCTTTCTTCCCCCAAGGATCTGTATTCTGCTTCTGTTGACGACTTGGCGATAGTAGATAGTTTCTTCACACATGAGGACACTAAGGAACTGCCGAGGAAGGAGCAGAATCCTGATATGGATCTCCGATCTAATGGATTGGACACCCAGTCAGAATCTAAAAAAGAGAGAAGTTGAAGAGTTCCTCTAGTGATCGGAAGACCAAACTGTTACGTGCCCTGAATGTAACAGAGGAGTCTTTTGAGGGCGTTGAAATCTTGGCCACGTTGTTGAGGCAATTATTGGCAGATGATATTCCTGACGAATGCAATGTCTGGTCTCGTGATGGTCAGATACTGAAGGCAGCCTGCTAACTTCCGGTATTGGACGGGATCTGAGTCAAGGAAGCTGGTGTTGTTTGTTGGTGGTTTAATTGCAATAGGTATTTGAGAGGGTTTGTAATTGTGAAGGTTGGCTGCTTGAAGCACATCTTGAGCATATTGAGCTTGGCTGAGAAAAGCTCTCTGGCGGCTGAGACTTTCGCTATTTTTGAGTTGGAAACTTTCCCTGCCCGAATTAGCGGCACTCCTCACGCGCAGGAGTTACGGGATTTGGATGCCATTTGAGCGGAAGTTTGCTGGCGATGGACGATCGAGTTGAAGCCCATTAGCAGTCAACGATTGAGTGTGGAGCCAAAGGAGAGAGTTCGAGGGTGTGTTGCAAGTAGCAGTCGAGCGAGAAGCCGATGACGAGTAGTAGTTCGCTGACGAGCAGAAGTCCGATGACAAGGAGAAGTCCGACGTCGGGTAGAAGACCGACAAAAATTCGTCGACGAGAAGAAGTCTGACGACGAGTAAGAGTCCGCTGACGAGAAGAAGTTCGACGTGAGGTAGAAGTTGAACGTCGGGTAGAAGAACGACAAAAATTCGTCGACGAGCAGGAGTATGACAACGAGTAGAAGTCCGATGACGAGCAGAAGTCTGACATCGGGTAGAAGTTCAACGTCGGGTAGAAGACCGACGAAAATTCATCGACGAGCAGGAGTAGAAACTTCCATCCTTCTCTAAAAAAAGTATAAATAGGCCCTCTAGGCCTTTAGAAAACTTGCACCTTTCTCTTTCTTTCTCCCTCTGGGATCGATTTTATCTTGATTGGGGGAAATTTCCCGATCGTAACAACTGATACGGCATCACAAAATTAGCTTAATCGGGCACGAATCTCGAGGCAAAAGCTATTTGGAAACTTCAAAAATTAATTTTGGGAGCACCCGAACTTCAATTTCAGCGAGCTTACAGTCAAACTGATCATCTCGGAAATACGAACCCAACGACACCAAGATCAAC
>NW_021534997.1:0-358 GCF_001605985.2 Dendrobium catenatum | reverse complement strand
TGAGAGCAATTCTAATCAATAATATTTGAGATTTTAAATTAGAGAAGAAATAAATTAAGTTTATATTATATTAAATTATAAATTAGATTTAGATGAACAATGAATTTATGAGTTATGGACAAAATCTTGACTTATGTTACTACACTGTCAAATATTTTCAAATTTTAACATGATAAAATTTACAAATTTTAAATTTTCAAAATTTAATAAATTCTACTTCTTGCCAACAGCCCCACTAGAGTTTTATTTTTCATTCGTTTCTACAGAAACAAAGCAAGTAACAGAGCAATGGGCATTGCCCATTTCCTTCCCAGCTGTCCTAAATGCCGTGATTAAGAAGAATCACATCTCGGACGCT
>NW_021534996.1:0-227 GCF_001605985.2 Dendrobium catenatum | reverse complement strand
GCACAACCAATCGTCCTATATGTATGCAAGATAGGAATGCTCTATCCTAAAGAATCAAGGATTTGTAGTTCAAAAGGCTTAAATCAAGGACTCTATAATATGCAAACAAATATATCTAACGCTGTATGATGCATGAAACAAATGCATGAATAAGAAATATCCTTAGATCCACTAATGTAATGCATGCATGTAAGTGCATTGTGGAGAAAAGTGTGTAAGAACGTATG
>NW_021534995.1:0-267 GCF_001605985.2 Dendrobium catenatum | reverse complement strand
GTGGCATAAAAATTGTGGGGTGCTAGATGAAGGGGGCATCGGCTGTAAAACTTTGAATGATACGGCTACTGCTTTCTCTCATAAATTGTGATTTTCTTTTCGTTCTAATTCTAGTTTATGGGCCCATTATATGAATGTTAAATATTGTAATAAGATGCATCCTACTTTTGGTGTTTATAAAAATACTGATTCTAGGATTTGGAAAAGGCTGTGTAGCATAAAAGAAGAACCTGAAAACTTCATTCAGTGGGGCTTGGGTAAGGGCGA
>NW_021534994.1:0-247 GCF_001605985.2 Dendrobium catenatum | reverse complement strand
GGCCTAGTATTTATTAAAAATTTTAGATTTCTAGAAATTGGCCTAAATTAGAAAATCAACTTTTTGGTCAACCATAGTCTATAGGATAGGGCCCAAAACTTAAAAAATTCATAACTTTGGATAGGAAACTCCGATTTCAGCCTACTACCTGTCTAACTACTCGTATTGAGGTCTAGTATTTTCCTAAGGTGATAGGAGACCCAAAATTATCCTTTTTCCCATAGTGACTTTTTGGACCCTTAGTCTA
>NW_021534993.1:0-795 GCF_001605985.2 Dendrobium catenatum | reverse complement strand
CCGCTGACAAGCTCCATCGAAGATGCTTTTGCAACAAAGACAGCACTCGACTTCATACTAGGATGGTGAGTTTTTGTTTGGAATCTATGTGTATTTGTTTTTGTATATATACATGCCTGCCCACATACATGTAATTTTTTCTACAAAATTATGCGAATTTTATTTTTAAATTTGCATGATTAACTGCATACATATCCATACTCACCTTTTAGAAATCCTATTTTTCTTGCAAAAAATTTCAGTGACAAAAAAGTCAAAAATTGTTCCGTGTTGGATTGGTTTTGTTGAGGATGATGCTTGCATTTAAATTGTCTGATTGATAGGGGAGGGAGGCTTTTATTAGAAGAACTACAAAGATGCTTAGGTGAGTAAGGGAAGCTTGACTAATATTAGATGCACTCCAAAGCCGTGTAGGAAGAATTGAGAGAGAGAGAGAGAGAGAATTCCTTGACTATATTGTATTCCTCATCAATTATAATTTTTTCAAGTATCATCTAGTTATAAGAACTTTTTTATGGGAAGTAATAACAACAAAGGAAAACCAAAGTGTAAGAAGTGCTAGATACACGAATGGAAACTTGTTTTTAGTCAAAAGCTTATGCATATAGGTGAGGGCTAATCATATAAAATTTTAACCCCAACATATTTTACATCCATCTGGTCTAATACTAAACCCAATACTCTCAAGTGTCTTAAGAATCTCCCTCTCACGTGAAAGCTCTCCACATTGGCATCACTACTGTGGGCTCCGAAAATTTGGCCCCGGCCTCCCCGCCGCGCGATTTCTGATTTGCT
>NW_021534992.1:0-342 GCF_001605985.2 Dendrobium catenatum | reverse complement strand
TTTTTTTTTTTTTTTTGGATTGGTGTCTTAAGGAAAGTTCCTAGTGCTGGTTGTTGGCATTTATGGTGAAAAAATAGATTGGTGATTGGTTGAAGTTGGAGGAGTGAACTTCTCTGTGTAGATATTGTGGTACTTCTATAAGGGTCTAGTTCTTTGTTTTGAAGATTTAGCTTGTCCTTTTAAAATGCATATTCTTATGTCTTACTAATTATACTTGTAGCTTTTAGAGTTTTTTTTTTAGCTATTTAATAATTATTGTTTAGGTGATTAGATGGGTTTTAAATATTTTGAAGATAGTCATTTGACTATCTTGATTAGTAATTTTTCTTAGCTTGGCAGAGT
>NW_021534991.1:0-1362 GCF_001605985.2 Dendrobium catenatum | reverse complement strand
CACCTCCAATAGCTCAAGAAGAAAGATACAAGTGGAGTGGAACTTGTAGAGAGAAGAAGAAGTTAGAAGCCCAGGACGAAATAATGGGGAGGAAGAGAGAAATGGAACAAGCTCTCAAGCTTTTCCAACGAAGAAGAAACCCTCAGGTTTTTAGGAGACATTGCTCAAATATTCAACAAACTTTTATGTTTCAAAACACCTCTAATTTATAGAAGAAAAGGGGGCAGTCAAACAGCTAAACCACCTCCAACCGAACCAATCAGGTAAGGGGAAATGGAGGGCCAACAATCATTCCACACAGCACCCGAAAAGCCACACAGGAAACCTGGAAAAGCAGCCACGAGGAAAGAAGCGGACGTCCAGGGAATCGAGACAGCCAGGGAAACCAGGACAGTAGCCAGGGGAACCAGAATAGGCCACGGGAAGAAGAACCAGGAGGGGAAAAATCGAAGGGCCACAGGCAAAATTCCACTCCACATAATGAGTTAACAAGATGAAGCATCACAATAAAAAAATCACTAAAGTATGCAATGGGCTTTTATTCCTGGCTAAGCACAGCTCCTATACCAACATGTGAAGCATCACAATCAACTTCAATTTTTTTTTTTTCAAAATTTGGCAGGCTAAGAATTGGAGCTTGACTCATTTTTGTTTTGATTTTCTGAAAAGTTTGTTTAGCTTCAGGTGTCCACTTAAAGACTCATTTTTTTAAACAATCAGTGATAGGAGAAATTAGAGAGCTGAAGTTTTTAATGATTCTTTGATAAAAAGAAGCTAAACCATAAAACCCTCACACCTTGCTGATATTTTTGGAAGTAGGCCAATTTTGAATTGCTTTAATTTTAACAGGATCGACCTTAATTTCTTTAGCAGACATGATGTATCCAAAGAATGTTAAATTTGAAGTCTTGAAAGAGCACTTCTTTAGATTGATGTATAATTCCCTTAGAGTATGCAGAATTTGTTTCACATGATGAGGGATGAATGTTGTAAATCAGAATATCATCAAAGTACACCACAACAAACTTTTCAATAAAAGACCTTAAAACATGATTCATCATTCTCTTAAATGTACTAGGAGCATTAAACAACCCAAATAGCATAACAAGCCATTCGTACAATTCTTCTTTGGTTTTAAAAACAGTTTTCCATTCATCTCCCGGTCTAATCCTAATATGATGATATCCACTTCTCAAGTTAATTTTGAAAAAAGATTTTGGCACCACTTAGCATGTCTAACATGTCATCCAGCCTAGGAATAAGAAACCTATATTTGATGGTTATTTTATTGATAAGCACCTAGCAACGCATAGATTTCGTTCCCATACGGAAGGTGTCCATTTAATTCAATAACAAGGTTGA
>NW_021534990.1:0-251 GCF_001605985.2 Dendrobium catenatum | reverse complement strand
CCAAGTGTTCCTTATCCATTGCTTTCCAAAAGAGTATCTCGCAACATAAAAGAAAATAGGCATTAGAGCAGTTCTATAAACAAATAATAATAGGGAAGACTGAAAATGCAGAAAAGAAAAGGAACGTACCTTTTTGTTATTTGTTGAGTCATTTGTACTTTGAATTCTCCTTGTTTTGCAAGCATGTAACACCAAAAACATAAAACGAACAACAGAGAAAACAACAAAAAGAAATCAAACACAAAAAGGGG
>NW_021534989.1:0-209 GCF_001605985.2 Dendrobium catenatum | reverse complement strand
AATGTGATATTGAGAAGAAGATGTTCTTTGATGGAAGCTAAAGCGAGCACAAGAAACTTGATATTTTTTATGTTATTAAGAATTTTTAGTATTATATGAGTAAATATAAAGTCATAGAAATTAAATATATAAATAAAATAGTTTTCTATATTATAATTTGGGTTGGTCGGCATTGTCTCCGGATTTTTTTTTTCTATACAATACTATGG
>NW_021534988.1:0-586 GCF_001605985.2 Dendrobium catenatum | reverse complement strand
GTGTATACAATGCCAAAAGGTGCTTTACCCGTGGTTCTATTCACCATTGAATTATAAGCAAACTCTGCCTTGCTCAACATATCTTCCCACTGTCGGGGATGCTCTTGGACTAAGCATCTCAACATGTTGCCTAAAGTCCTGTTGACAACTTCGGTCTGGCCGTCTGATTGGGGATGGTATGCGGAACTGAGACGCAGTTCGGTGCCCAACCGTTTCCAAAGCTCGCGCCAAAAGTGGCTTATAAATTTCACGTCCCGATCCGAAGTGAGGCTACGGGGTAAACCATGTAGGCGAACGATTTCATCAAAGAAAAGATTAGCAATCACTAGAGCATTGGCGGTCTTTTTACAGGATAGAAAATGTGCCATTTTCGAAAACCTGTCAACAACCACCATAATAGAATCATTACCTTTCTTAGTCCTTGGTAGTCCCAAAACAAAGTCTAGACTAAGATCTTCCCAGATGGAGTCCGGTACTGGTAAGGGCATATATAGCCCGGTGTTTTGAGCAACTCCCTTATAGCTTTGACACACTGGACAGCTATCAACAATCCGGAGAACATCCCGCCTTAGCCGTGGCCAGAAGA
>NW_021534987.1:0-227 GCF_001605985.2 Dendrobium catenatum | reverse complement strand
GTTCGACTACTCTCCTCCTCCGTACGATGGCCCGCGGACGGCTGAGATTCTCCTAAAGCGCTCCGAGTTCCTCAGCCCCTCTCTCTTACATTTATACAAGAATCCTGTACGTTCTTCTACCTCTTGGGTTTAGTAATTTTGTTGGATAAAAGTTCTCTTATTTTCATTAATCAATTGTGTTTTTAGTTTTTTTTTTCCCTTCTAATCGAAACTTTTTTTTTTCAAAA
>NW_021534986.1:0-308 GCF_001605985.2 Dendrobium catenatum | reverse complement strand
AAGAGATCGGACGGTCGAGATCCAACCCGCAGTATTGAACTCGATCCAGAATGATCAGACGGTGGATCTGATCCCCGCGGTTTGGATCAATGGCCAAGATTTAGCCCGACGAGAATCTGGCTAAGCCGCGGTTAAAACAAGTTTTTAGTCAGGTTCAATCGCAGCCGTTGATCTAATCAGAGAAGATCCAAAGGCTAACGACCTGTCTTCCTCCTCCAGCCAACACCGCGAACCCTAAACTCATTTTTCATTTCGTTCTCACAAAATACCTAACCAAATGCTTTGAAAGTTTAGGCAGAGACGTAATA
>NW_021534985.1:0-1315 GCF_001605985.2 Dendrobium catenatum | reverse complement strand
TCAAATCAAAATATAATTGTAATTAAGAGATTCATTTACTTAAAATTGGTTCCTGTAGTTGTCGTAATATGTTTTCCTATATAATTTTTCTTATTTTTGGTACCTACATATATACCTAGGTTATTTCGTGATATCCAGAGGAACTCACGAGTACAAATTCTTACCCAGCTTTTAGCATAAATATATTTTTATATTCTTAATTATAGTCGTGAGAGTTTGAGAAAATCGAGTAAAACGGATTGTTAATTATTATTGTTTGGCATACCCAAAATGAAAATTCTCGAAACGGGTGGTATAGACAACATTGATCTTTTGATTGACGATGAGTTTTCAAATGCGAATTACATACATTGTAGCAGAAACAAACACACTAAATATGCGCTTCTCACTGGTAAACATACAATTTACTTGAATAGCATGTATCTTTGATAATTTATTTAAAATAGTTTACTTTTATCATTATGAAAAAGGAGGAGATTGTTGATCATTATGAACTTGATGCAGAGGCTAAGATTTTGATGATCATAATTATTATTAATTATGCTAATTTAAATTATATATATATATGCACGCGCACGAGCATATTGTCACTATTTAAACTAACTTTTTAAATGAAATGAAAGATGACACAGAGCTCACTTTTTAAAGTGTTGTGTCAAATTATAAATTATAAATTTTAATTTTCTTTAGTCTAGTTATAGTTGTACATGTATACAGTGGGCTAAACAACCTCATATATACACGAGAGCATAAAATAAATTAATACATGCAAATTAGAAGTTAATTAAAATACTTGATTTTCTGATGAATATTCATGCCATAAAATCTGGATAATTTTGTAGGATAATATTCTAAAAAATTCAAATAGTTATGTAGAATTAATTAATGAAAAATTAAAAAATTATGAATTACTAAATTATATTGTATGATATAAATGAATGATGTTTATTTGCTAATGACTCAAACCACATATCTATTGCAGTCGACTCTTCTATTGTTTTTATTTTTATTTTTTTTATTTCATTTTTATTGATGCCTTTCCAATAGCACTCCTAAACCTATAAATACAAATTTGATCCACTAACTCAGCTACGCACCTGCTTAAAATCAGTAAATGATGCATTTAATATTTTAAAAGGAAAAATAATAGTTAACAATTAAGGTTTTCAATAAGATTAATGCCTTTCTTGATCATATAAAGTGAACTGATTCGAAAGTTTCTGAAAGCTAATGCTTTCCGATCGATAAGTTTAAGCAACTAAGATGCCCTGAACTCCCACTAAGGCAAGAATAATAACTTGGCTAAGGCCGGAAG
>NW_021534984.1:0-293 GCF_001605985.2 Dendrobium catenatum | reverse complement strand
TGGGTTTTTATTTTGTGCTTTTTCCATTTTGAGCACCGGATAGCCCAAATATTAATCTTAATACTGTTCTGGTTTATATATCAAGAAGTTTGCATTGCTATTTCTTTGAGGGAGGTCAAGTTTTGCGAGGCATTGCTTTTGGGACGTGGTATTGTTGGGACACCTAGGCATGGGATGAGATTGGAGAAGGGAATTCTCTAAATTATTGGTGTAATTTTTCTGAAAGAATTGAGAAGCATTCCACTGTCCATTGTAATTCCTGATATAAATGGTTACCTTTGTCGAAAAAAACA
>NW_021534983.1:0-578 GCF_001605985.2 Dendrobium catenatum | reverse complement strand
CTTTTAATGTCAAAATTTATCAAAATATATGCATGAAGAGTGTTACTCGTCTTTGCTTATTTTCAATGATTTAGGCTTCGTTTGGGACGACTTTTTTATTGCTTTCTAAAACGGAGTTTTAGTATAATGTTTTTTATTTTTTACTAAAATTTCGTTTTAGAAATCAATAAAAAAGCCATTCCAAGTGAAGCCTTAAACTGTATTAAATGAAATGGGATGATAAAATTTTACATATACAATTAATTAATTTTTCACTTATACAAAATATATTTCGCAGTTAACATTTAAAGATTGATGATAATAAAGTTATGAATTTTAAAGATTTTTAAAAATTAAATCTATCATATCTGTAAATTAAAAAAAGACTAAAAGAGTTACCGAACATAACCCAACAATGGATCATGGATGGAGACTTGTCAAAGTTCCCATTGGTCCCAATCGAAAGTTTCTCGGATCTCCATCGCGCTTCTCGCCTGAAGCGACGGCCCTTCCAAGATTCAAACTTCAAGCAAATCTCTATTCTCTTCTACAGAGATGCTGGTCCATGAAACAGCTCAAGCAGCTCCAAGCTCAGCTCA
>NW_021534982.1:0-503 GCF_001605985.2 Dendrobium catenatum | reverse complement strand
ATATCTTTATTGCAATATTGTTACAAAATTTGTCAATGTTATTTTCTCTAGAATTAACACATGGATGGTTTTTTTTTTCTCAGATAGATTTACAGCATACTAATGCAAATTTTTTAAGTTACAAATTTCCACCAAGGGTCTCGTAATTCGCATTAAAATTCTTTTAAATAAAAATGATTGTAGCTTTTTTTTTAAAAAAAAATTTATAATTTGTTGCAGAATTTCTTCTTACTTTTCCTCAAATTTCATTTTTCTTTAATACAATCATACATTATAGCACTTTAATAGAAAAACTTATAAAAATATCAACATTAAAATTAAAGTTGTTCCTAACAGAAACATGTACGGATTTATTGCTTTATTATTATTCATCAAATATTTAATATTTTTTCCATTATATTTAGTTAGATTTATCTGAATATAATTAATTTATATAATAAATTAGCATCATTAAGACCAATTGATATATTAATAGTTATTTGAAATAGAAACATCCTAAAGTA
>NW_021534981.1:0-299 GCF_001605985.2 Dendrobium catenatum | reverse complement strand
AATCTACGGCTGTTGATTTGGTAACGAATTTGATTTCCTGTCCTGTTAATGCTGAGACTAGTGCTATAGGTTCGCCTGTTTTGGGTGTTGTGGAGGATTTTGGTGGGCCACGAGATAGTGTTTTGAGTATGGCACCTCTGGTGTGTGGTCAGATAGTAAATTCGGATGCGCAAGGCAGTTTGAGCAATTCTCAGAAATTGGTTAATGTTCCTGTAACAGTGGGTGTTACTACTAAAATGGACATTAGGGATCAAGGTGATTTGTTGATCAATTCGTCGGAATATGAATCCGGTTCTGAT
>NW_021534980.1:3159-5633 GCF_001605985.2 Dendrobium catenatum | reverse complement strand
ATATGTTGTATTTGATGAATCTGGAATTTTGGAAGAGACAAATGTTGTAGAAGATGAGATTGAGATTAACTCCCAAAAGATTAATAAAGTAAATTTCAAAGAAAATTTAGAAGAAAATTTGGAGTTAGAAAACACTTTACCTAAAGATTTGAGATTTTCTAAAAACCACCCAAAGGAATTAATAATTGGTGAACCTAGTGAGGGTGTAAGGACTAGGCGTGAATTAAATAAAAAAAGTCAATCATTCACCAATCATTTCAACAATAGAACCCACAAATATTGATCAAGCACTTTCAGATGAGTTTTGGATTTTGGCTATGCAAGAAGAGTTATATCAATTTGTAAGAAATAAAGTTTGGGAATTAACTATAAGGCCAAAGGATCAAAGTGTAGTTGGAACTAAGTGGATATTCAAAAATAAAATGAATGGCTCAGGAGTAGTCGTTAGAAATAAGGCTAGATTAGTTACTAAGGGGAATAATCAGATTGAAGTGATTGATTTTAAGGAGATTTTTTCCCTTGTAGCTAGACTTGAAGCAATTAGGGTTTTGCTAGTTTTTGCCTGTTTTAGAGGATTTAAACTGTACCAAATGGATGTCAAAAATACCTTTTTAAATGGGGTAATTCAAGAGGATATTTTTGTAGAATAACTTCCAGGTTTTGAAAATTCAAAATACCCAAATCATATTTTCAAATTGAAAAAGGCATCATATGGATTGAAATAGGCACCTAGGGCTTGGTATGAGAGATTGAGTACCTTCCTACTTGAAAGATCATTTGAAAAAGAAAGTGTTGATACAACTCTCTTTTTGAAGAAAGTTGGAAAGGATATACTCATTGCACAAATATATGTTGATGATATCATCTTTGGATCTTCAAATAAAAATTTTTGTGCTGATTTTTCTAAAATAATGAGTAGTGAATTTGAAATGAGTTTAATGAGATATTTATGTTACTTTTTAGGCTTTAGCATTAAGCAAATTGAGGAGGGTACATTTCTTAATTAGTCGAGGTATGTTAAGGACATCCTCAAAAAGTATGAAATGGACAATGCTAAACCTGTTAGTACACTTATGAGTTCCCCATTTCAGATGGATAAGGACCCTAAGGGAAAATCTGTTGATCAAAAGAAATTTAGAGGGATTATTGGATCTTTGTCATACTTGACAGCTAGCCGGCCTGATATCATGTTTAGTGTTTATATTTTTTTGCTAGATTTCAATCAGATCCAAAAGAATCACATTTGACAGCAGTAAAAGATATTTTAAGATATTTGTTAGGAACTCAAAACTTAGGAATTTAGTATCCTAAGTTTAGCTCTTCTTTTGAAATAATTGGTTATTCAAATTCTGACTTTCAAGGTTGTAGGGTGGATAGAAAGAGTACTTTTGGAACATGTCAGTTTATTGGAAATTCTTTAGTCTTTTGGTCCAGTAGAAAATAAAATTCAGTAGCTCTATCTATTACTGAAGCTGAATACATTGCATTAGGAAGTTGTGTGGCACAAGTACTTTGGTTGAAATAACAGTTGATTAATTTAGGATTAACTATAGGCACTATTCCAATTTATTATGATAACACTAGTGCTATTTGCATTTCAAAAAATCCTATTCAACATTCAAGAACCAAACATATAGACATCAGGCATCATTTCATTAGGGATCATGTATCCAAAAAAGAAATTGAACTCACTCATGTTTCTACTGAAAATCAACTTGCAGAAATTTTTACAAAATCTTTAGCCTTTGATACTTTCAGTGCATTAAGAACAAGGCTTAGAGTAATTGATTTGAATGCTTAATAAAAATGTTTCTTCTACAACATTGATGTGTGTTTCTTGTTAGTATTTTTTGTGTGTATCCTTGAGTTTGTGATTATTTATTTATTTATTTTGAGTTTGTGTTTTCATTTTTCTATAGTGCTTTTGTTGTGTTTGCATTTTAGTTTTGATTGAGTGCATGTTTTGAAAAATTAAGTGACATTCATTCAGGACGAAAATATTTTTATACGGGACGAAGTGTGTAGTGTGTCAACTGTCGGATTTGAACCGTTTGTGTGCAATTTTTATGTATTTATTTTTCACTTCGTCTGTGTGGTCGTCACAATTGTCCGGACGAAATTTTGAAACTACGGGACGATTGAATGACAGTTAAAATGGATAAGATCATTTTTTAATATTATATTCGTGCGTATCCATGGCAAGTTCAAGCAAGCTACAAAAGGTTCTCGCCAAGGGTCCACATAGAAATTCATTTGATAATTTTTTTTCCAAAGCCAATGAAGAATCTTTTCCTAGATTTGCCTCTGCTAAGGTCACCCCATCTAGAGTTCTTATTCAAGATCAACTGACCTTTCAGGTAATGAACTTGTTTGCTTCAACTCAATTTCGTCTCATTCTCACACTAGTCCATCTCTACAACAAAGAGACCTTTCATTATTTCCTAGCAAACATGTCCTTCAACTCCGACCATTCT